>NC_133324.1:184829985-185131121 GCF_042186555.1 Aquarana catesbeiana
TTGGGTAGCCCATGTAAGCGAAAGATCTCCTGAGCAAAAATGGAAGCCAGTTCCTTAGAAGTGGGCAACTTCTTAAGTGGAATACAATGAGACATTTTCAAGAACCGGTCAACCACCATAAGGATAACTGTGTTTCCCTGAGAGTTGGGTAACTCCACAATTAAGTCCATAAACAGGTGGTTCCAGGGCCTTTCTCCATTGGGTATGGGTTGTAGGAGGCCCACTGGAAGGTGTTGTGGAGTCTTACTCTGAGCACACACGGAACAGGCAGCTACAAAGACAGTTACATCAGCATGTAGACTAGGCCACAAGAATTGTTGGTAAATGACCCAAAAGAGTTGATTCTTCCCAGGGTGGCCAGCAGCCTTGGGAGAATGGTAAGTCTGGAGCATGGCAGTATGGACACTCTCTGGGACAAAGCAGCGGTCACAAGGTTTCTCAGGAGGAGCATGAACCTGAGCAGGAAGAATTTTGTCATCCAAAGGAGAAGTAAAACTGGTGTGAAACGTAGCCAAAATACGATCAGGAGGAATCACAGGAACCGAAACCGACTCCATCTTGGAAGTGGAGGAAAATTGTTGTGACAAAGCATCAGCTCTTACATTCTTAGTACCGGGTAAGAATGAGACAATGTAGTAGAAACTAGACAAGAAAATAGCCCATTGCGCCCTTCTGGGAGAGAGGCAGTCAGCCTCAGACAAGAATGGGAGATTCTTATGGTCAGTAAGAATGAGAACCAGCACAGTGATACCTTCGAGGAGATGTCTCCATTCTTTCAGGGCTAAAATGATCGCTAACAGCTCTCTCTCACCAATCTCGTTATTACACTCCGCAGGTGACAATTTCCTGGAAAAGTAGCCACAGGGATGCATAGCGCTCTCAGAGGTAGGACGTTGAGACAGAAGGGCGCCAACTCCAGTCTCAGAAGCATCAACCTCAAGGATAAAAGGTAACATAGGATCAGGATGTGCCAACACTGGAGCAGAAACAAAGGCAGTCTTGAGACTCTCAAAGGCCTTAATGGACTCCGGAGACCAACGCTGTGGGTTACCATCCTTTCTGGTCATATCAGTCAGGGGCTTGACCAGAGATGAGAAGTTAGGAATAAACTTCCGATAATAGTTGGTAATGCTAAGAAAACGCTACAGAGGATGTAAACCCACGGGTCGAGGGCCACTGTAGGACTGCTGAAAGTTTCTTTGGGTCCATCGAAAAACCAGCAGTGGAAATGGCATAACCCAGGAATTTAACTTGTTCACAATGGAATTCGCACTTCTCCAATTTACAATAAAGATTGTTCCCTCTTCATTTTTGAAGCACACGACAGACATCTGTGTGGTGATTCTCCAGGGACTTGGAAAATATGAGGATATCTAAACCACCACACATAACCGCAACAAATCTCAGAGGACATCGTTAATAAATTCCTGGAAAACTGCTGGGGCATTACAAAGGCCAAAAGGCACTACGAGGTACTCAAAATGGCCTGTTCTGGTATTAAACGCAGTTTTCCACTTGGCACCCTCCTTAATCCTCACCAGATTGTATGCCCCTCTCAAATCAAGCTTCATGAAAACAGTTGCTCCCTTGAGGCGGTAAAATAACTCTGTAACCAACGGAATCAGATAGGCATTCTTAATCATGAAATGATTGAGACCCCTATAATCAATACAAGGTCTCAGTTCACCACTCTTCTTCTTCACAAGGAAAAAACCAGCACCAGCAGGAGACGAGGATTTGCGGCTGAAACCTCGAGAAAGTACGTCTGCAACATACTCCTACTTGGCCTTATCCTCCAAGACCAACAAAGGGTAAACCCGGCCACAAGGGGGTATGACACTAGGTTGAAGGTCAATTGCGCAATCATACGATCGATGTGGAGGCAAACTACCGGCTTGACCTTTGTCAAAGACATCGCTAAAATCGCAGTACTCCTCCGGCAGGGAGTAGAGAGAAGAAGTGCACAGGACCTTGGCTACCTTCTGGAAGCATGTCTTACTGCATTGTGGCGACCAGGAGAGAACCTCAGCACTGAGCCAATCAAAAGAGGGGTTGTGCCTCTGTAACCAAGGATAACTAATAACCAGCGGAAACTTAGGTGAGGAAATAACTTGCATTCGGATTATCTCATGGTAAAGAGCCCCTACAGCCATGGACAATGGAACAGTCTCATGAGTCACATGGGCAGGCTGTAGAGGTCTCCCATTAAGAGCCTCAATGGCAAGTGGAGTGTCACGCAGCTGCAGCGGAATCGAGTGCTTTGATACAAAGGCAGCATCAATGAACAGGCCTGCAGCCCCAGAGTTGAGTAGAGCCTGTATCTTGACGGACGACTCAGCCCAAGAAAGGGTAACCGAAACCAGGGGCTTATCCTTCTGGATACCTGGGGATGAAACAAAGCCACTTAAGGTCTGTCCGTGACAGGACCTCAAGGTTTAGGCGTTCCCTGGATGGGTAGGACAAGACTTCAAAAAGTGACCCGCCTGGCCAAAATAAAGGCACAATCTCTCCCCCCTCCTAAGGGTTCTCTCATCCGCAGAGACGCGTGAAGCCCAAGTGCATGGGTTCATCTTCACTGACCGACTCTATACCAGGAGGCATGGGAGGTGAGGGAGGCAAGGGTGGGACTGCAAAGCTCGGAGACAAATATACAGGAGGCTTTCGCAAGTGCTCCTTAAAAGAGAGTCTTTCTCTGAGTCTAGAGTCAATGAGGATGGCAAACGTGATCAACTTCTCCAGCTCAGTGGGTATATCTCGGGCTGCTGTCTCATCCTTGATAGTATCCGAGAGACCATGATAAAAAGCAGCCACGAGGGCCTCATTGTTCCAAGCAACCTCTGCTGCCAGAGTACGGAATTCAATGGTGTAATCGGCAACAGTTCTCGTACTCTGTTTGATAGACATGAGGCACTTGGCAGCAGAAGCGGAGCGTGCGAGAACATCAAATACCCTTTTAAAGGAAGCCACAAACTCAGGGTAACTCAAGACAACAGGTTTTTGCATCTCCCATAGAGGGTTTGCCCAGGCCAAGGCTCTCTCAAAAAGCAAAGATATCACGAAACCTACTTTGCTTCTATCCGTGGGAAATGCCAGAGGCAGCATCTCAAAGTATATCTCAACCTGGTTGAGAAACCCTCTGCATTGGACTGTATCGCTCCCAAATTGCTAGGGAAGTGGAGCGGAACCAGACATACCTCTTATAGAGGTAATACTCGAGGCAGATGCCTGCACAGAGACTGGAGCAGCAGCAGGGACGGCCTGCAACACAGGTTGTACCAGAGCAGCCACAGTAGTAGATTCCAGGTGAGCCATGCAACTCAGGAACGTTTGTAATGCCATGGCAAACTGATCCATGCGGTGATCCTGCTCATCCAATCTGGAAAAAATATTACCAACAAGTGGATTGACTGCATCTTCTGAATTCATGGCCTTCGCCTACTGTCAGAAACCATGAATCAGACTGAGACAGAAGTAATGTTAAATCTCCCTCACAAACGTCAGGGAGCCAGAGATGAGCGTAGTAGAACAGCAAGCAGTATCTGGAGCCAGAAGGAATGTCAGCCAAGCAAATCTTTAACAGGACCACAGGAGAGCGTCTCTAAAGATGTGACCAAGGCAAAGGCAGAGATCATCTGGGCTGGACGGTTTAAGTAGGCAGGACTGACTAGCAGTATATCATCAACAGGTGAGTCACTGTGGAGAGATAGGAGCTGGCAATTAGCTGACAGCTGAGCGGCCAGCTCAGAGAAGGAAGGGCTGAGCTCAGCCCTGACAGAGGGATCCTCTGCAAAAATCAAGCAAAAAATTAATGAGGTCCATCCCCATAAATTCACACCAGGCCCTTATCCAAGCTGCATTCTGTCAGGTCATGAAGCTGTAGGTCATCTGAAGGTCAGTCTTTATTGAAGGATAAACGGAAAATAAATTGTGCACAGAGAAATGGGTGAGCGGCCAACACTCCACTAGACACAAAGTGATGCAGTAGATATAAAAAAATATTGTAGCGCTCAAAAAATAGTGAAACATTACAATTTTAAATAAACCACTAAGACAATTGGTATATAAAAAAATTGACATTACATATCAGTCGATCTTGATTCAATATACCATGGCGGTGTAAATGAACATCAACACAAGTGTGAAGTCTAAGGTGATAAAAAAGAAAGTGCTTGATCATGAAGTGCAGTCAAAAAAGTAAGGTTGCCAAGCTTACCAGATGGGGTGGACATATGTACCTTACAGCACATGGTTTAAACAGGCATAGTGAGGACTCAGCCTCAGTGTAGTAATCTGTGAGTGAAGCAGCAGGTGGAAGGTAGACCTCAAGAACAGATGATGGAAGATCGTACTTCAGAAGAAGTAGCTCCAAAGCATGCAGCAAGTGTTAAAACATTCCATTGGCATGGAACATGAAAAACAAATGGCTCCACATAGCATAATACCGTAAGGTCTTTTTTTTTAAAAAAGAGGGGTTCACACTTACAGGATTGTAGATAAACACAAGCTTGTTCTTTAAAAGGTAAATAGCAATTGCCACAGACGTCAACCAACGCATTTCGTCCTAATGGACATCATCTGGGTTGTGAGCATCATGTGCAATTGCTGTGGTATATATAGAAGGACTCTCCAATGAAGGAATAGCCCAAAAATAGATCACAGGGGACACCTGTGACTGCTTCTGCGGTAGATCAAGATGGCGCCGGCGTGCGTTCCATGCCTCGCTCACAAGGTCTGCCGTAATTGGAGACAGGGGCGGAAATGACGTCATGCGTTCCACGTCTCCCAAGCCAACACATCGGGAAGCGGAAGTGACACAGAGCGCTCCATGCCTCGCTCTCATATTCTCCTGTCACTGGATTAGAGGTGGTAAAAAAAAACGATGTGCTCCACCTTACTAACCCAACCCACCTCATACGTCAATTGCCAAAAGGTGAAGGCGGGTACACATGATGATAACCACCCACCTGTAATGTCCTTATCCCTCCACTGGAGGCTCCGACATCTCTCCTGTAATGTCTTTATCCCTCCACTGGAGGCTACGACATTTCTCCTGTAATGTCTTTATCCCTCCACTGGAGGCTCCAACATTTCTCCTGTAATGATGCCAGGTAAAGATCTCCAACAGAAGACTGCTGTCATCTATCTCTATTGGGCCGATTAGAGCCCCGACTATCATTTCTCTTTTGGGCCAGTCAGGGCCCCGACTATCATCTCTCTTTTGGGCCGGACAGAGCCCTGACTACCATCTCTCTTTTGGGCCGGTCAGAGCCCCAACTATCATCTTACTTTTGGGCCAGATAGAGCCCCGTATTCCACCTCACTTTTGGGCCGGACAGAGCCCCTCAAACTTACACTTGTTGGGCCGGACAGAGCCCCTTCCTCTCTAGTAGTCAGAGACTCTCCTCTGCCCTACCCACAGTCTACTTACTTTGCCCGAAGAAAACCTTACCTGTTCCTTTCCAGATAGGAGACCAGTACATCTCTCAAGAAGCCACTGGGTGACCCCATTTCCAGGAATCCACTCACTGCAAGTATCTCTACGTTTCCTATAAACTTTATTCCTGTGTAGTGCTACTATGCTTAAGTTGCCACCAGAGAATTTATCTCCATGAACTGAATATGGCACCGGAGAATTTGTCTCCATGAACTGAACATGGGACACACATAATGAATGATTGCTAAAGAAACAGGTTACTAAAAATAATAATACATGTGCTCTCCGAATTTGGCAAAACCAGGGACACATGCTAAAAAGCAATCTGGACACCCTAAATTGAACAAGATAAGAATAAATAATCATAATAATAATAATAATAACAGACAAACCCCCTGGTTAATGGAAAGGTAAATGTACCATGATGTATGCTCTCTGAATTGGCACATTGAGGTGCACATCCCAAGGAGTAATACGAACTCCCTAAAATGAAGTAATACATTGCCTAAAAATAAATTATGTTAAATCGATCCCCTAGGTGACTGAGGGTAAATAGGGCATAATATAAACCCATACAACAGTGGATCATAAACACAAGCTACAAACAATATGTAAAATTTAACCGTAGAAGATATAATGAAAAAGTAAAATGAAATGGAAATGGATAAAATAACTAAAAATAACGTAAAGATAACAAAAATTAGCAGAATATTTGGTGGGATATCAAGCCTTATTAATAAATGCATTGATGTCCCACTCCACATTCATACCTTATGGAAAATATGATTTGCGTACATACTGTATATCCAATACGTTTCGAGTTTGGATACACCCCGTTTAGCTGAACCTCCCCGCCAAGGAGAGATGAACCGATCTATTGCTAAAAATTGAGTGCCAGTTGGGTCCTTCTGATGGAAACGGCATAATGCTTAATCACACTGTGTTTCTTTTTTCCCACCCATATGTTGGAAATATGTTCACCAACTCTAGTTGAGAAACTACGTGTGGTCCTTCCCACAAAATGTTTCCCACACGGGCAGGTGATTAGATACACAACGTGAGTTGTAGCACATGTGATAAACGGTTTCATGAAATAGGATCTATGTGTGACATTTGATGTGAAATAAATTGTTTTCTTTCTCCCAAGTGTGTTATGGAGACAGACATTACATTTTTTACATGGGAAATAACCCTTCAAGTTATGAAAAAACGTGGGCCGAGAAGGGGGATTAATAATATTGGGAGCAATCTACATTTAAAGTGATGGAGCTATAGATTACATCCGCCTTATCTGGTAACAATGGCCCAATGATATGGTCATTCTTCAGTACCTTCCAGTGTTTACTGAGGATGTATTTAATTTCTCAATGTTGAATAGAGAAGGACGTGAAGAGTGACCATTTGAAATCCTTTGATTGTTTATTAGTTCTAGACTGGGGATTGTTCTCAAAGAGTTCCTTTCTATCCAATTCTTGTACTCTATGTATTTCATGGTCTAGGCCAGATTGAATGTAACCCTTTTCAGGGAATTTGTCTGTAACTAGAGATGCTGCATGCTTTGGAGCTTATTTGTCTGAAGTACGATCTTCCATCATTTATCCTTGAGATCTACCTTCCACCTACTGCTTCACTCACAGATTACTACATTGAGTCGTCACTATGCCTGTTTGACCCATGTGCTGTAAGGTACATGTGTCCACCCCATGTGTCCACCCCATCTGGTAAGCATGCCAACCTTACTTTTTTTTACTTCACTTCATGATCAAGCACTTTTCTTCAAGATTTATCACCTTAGACTTCACACTTGTGTTGTATACCAATTGTCTTGGTAGTTTATTTTAAATTTTTAACTTTTTTTTCACTATTTTTTTAGCACTACACTATTAATTTTATATCTTTTAAGTCTTTGGTGAAGGGCAGTTCTAATAGCAAAACACACCTAATAATTATTAAGCACAATAATAAGCACAGTTACATAGTTACATGCAACTTGGGAGAACTTGGTAACAGGATAACCCCTTATGTAACCTTTAGTTATATAAGGGGTTCCTATGCAACTCCTTTTTGTTAATAAAATAAGACCAAATTCACATATGTACAGGACTGGTTTTAGTGTGATTTTTCAAAGGAGTCCAATGTGGTTTCATTCACTGGTTCAGGTTCAATTCAGGTTTACATTTTTAAAGTGTATGACACTTAAAATCACACCTGATCCAGACTCAAAATCTTACAGGACAAAAATGCACTGCGGCTGTCCCACACATATGTGAACCTGCTCCATAGAAAGCCAGTTTGGCTCATGTTATATGAATTAGATGTGGCGCAAAATGCATCCAATTTGCATATATGTGAACTGGGGCTTATGTTGATGTCAACACCTTAGAAACTTCTTCCTGAATAATTTGTTGCTTCTACCAATCAGTCCAAAGGTTCCTCATATACAATGAAGATTGTACATTTGCCCACAAGCTTTACTGGTGTCGTCTGATTATCTGGTGTGGCAGGGTGAGGCTGTGCCATGGGCTAATATGTCAGTCTTTGTCAGGTTTTCTAGAAAACAGGCACACTAATGGAGGTGTGTGCTGGCTTCTTAATAGTATCAGGATTAGAGGTCAGTGCCCCACCCTCCCAAGGGGGTCAGAGGGTGTTGGGAACAGAGAGAGGTGAACATCTACGCAGTGCTGTCCAGGACAGCACAGACAAAGGCCCAAGCTTGTGAAGGACATAGCAGCAAGGAGCTGCAGGATAAGAGACCATCTGCAAGAGGTACAGTGGTTGGTGCACGAGCACTGGAATGTGTTTGATGGTCAGGAGGACCAAAGGTGGGGACAGTAAAGCTGCAAAGAAAGCCCCAAGGCTAAATGCTCTTTTGTTTGTTTGATGGTGGAAACCCCTGCATGGACAACTGATATTCTGTTTTTGCAACCTTTCTTTGCCATTTTAAATAAATGTGGGCACAAAAAGCCCTGAAAAGACAGTTCTGGCGTGGAGGCAACTCACTGTTTTGCACTACCAATGAGCTACAAAACACCCAAGTTGTCCCACTGTATAGATATGTGGAATTCATTTCATTACAAATCAAAATGCAGACGAATTTTTGTTATTTGGATATTTGAATGTATCCTAATTTTTGAATCACAAAAGTAATGATTCAGATCCATTTTGTTTTTATGTTGCATTAACAATTTTTATTATTATAAAAAATGCACTACATATGAAATGGAAGCATATTGCAATAAACACAGTAAGGTATAATCATGAAATAAGATTATGATTCCTACTAATTGTGTTTGGGTTGGATGGAGGTGGATGCATCAGAATCTCAAAATCATAACCTAACGAATGAATCCGGAATTAATTTAGTGCCATTCATTATGTTATGATTCGGAGAGTCTGATGGATCCACCTAAATCAAACCCAAACAGAGGGCATAAGTAATTTCCTCAAATAACAAATTAACATGTTAAAATGAATATAGCTAATCTTCTGAAATACGTATTAATGCAGAACAATTAATATACAAAACTAATCCGAATATACAAAACTAATTCTGAAAAAAATTATTCTAACATAACGAATATGACAAAATGCAATAATTAACTTAGCAAATGATTTCAAAATGAAACATTCATTTTTACATTGTGTACATCTGTAGTTGAATTCCTAATCTTGCTTGGCTATTTTAGCTAAAATGCCTATACCAAATTATAAACCTTTGTTTTTCTTTACTCCATTCTATACTTGATTTAGTACATCTTCCGGAGCACAGTTGCAAACCATGGGGTTGATTTACTAAAACCAGTGCACTCAAAATCTGGAGCAGCTGGGCATGGTAGCCAATTAGCTTCTAACTTTAGCTTGTTCAATTAAACTTTGGCAATAAAACTTGGAAGCTGATTGGTTTCTATGCGGAGTTGCATCAGATTTTGCACTCTTCGGTGTTAGTAAATAACCCCCTGTGTCTACTTACATTATATGGTAGAAAAGCTTCTTCCTAATCCATAAACTAATCAATATTTCTGTCAATTTTTCAAATGGTCAGTTGAGAAAGGCAGTTGCATGCCATTCACTGGGCCCTTAGATATGCTACACATGATTTCATTAAGATAATTATTTTTATATCATTTGAAAGGCTTTATACAATCAATCAAAAGTATGCAAGTACTGTGACTTTTAATCAATTTGTTTTTTAATTGGATTGTTTTTTAATTGGCTTTTGCTCTGGGTCCCTCCCACAGTGGCTATATGTGCAGTGCTCAGACCGGCCACACATAGAATTGAAGTACAGAATGGGAGTGCACATACTGCAGAGAGTACCAGTGGCACAGGGAGCACTGATGAGAATGGGATGGCCATTGAAGAAAGAGGCTTCTAGGAGGAAATAAAAAAAATATGTAAATGATGTTATTTTTATCTGACTTAGGAGAAAATTGATTTAAAACCACTTTAAGGATGGCTCCAAAGACAGCATCTTCATTGCAGCATCACAACAGTTGTGTACAAATGTCCCAATAACTACACCTTTGCTCAAGTGAAATAGACTGCATAAAAGTATTTTTTACTTAATTTTTGGAAGCAACTTATATTTTCATTAATCCATTCCTTAATTTTATTTCAAAGAGCAACTCAGATAAAAATTTAGTATATTTAAATATTAACACAGTAATTATTGTTCCAAGTTATATCAGGCATATGTAACTGTCATCTATTAATGCATACAATTATTATTTTATGTGAGCTACTGAGATACTGTAGCAGTAATGATGCTGAAAAGACATTTACTGTAATTAGCTGCTGTATGTATGCTGTATATAAAACTATAAAACGCTGTTCAGAAGAAAATACTACATTGCACACTGTATAGTGGTGTGTCTGCTGAACAGGTATCAAACTGTACTGAATACTAACAAAAAGAAAGCAAGCGCCCACATTTCTTTGATGACTGGACAATGTCTTTAGGAAAGAAAAAAAATGGCAAAAACATTTATTTGACTGGACTGGAGATTTATTCCCAAGAAGAGTTGAATACAATGCTGTCAACAACAGAGTTAAAAATATACACAAACAAATGAATTTCCTGTATAGGGCCTACTCAGATCAAAAATATATCATCTATATAGTGAGAACATATACATTTGTGGGTGAATTGTGGGTAGGTGAAAATGTATTTTTCCTCTAAATTAGTATATAAGGGTCCTGCAGAGCTGCCCATGGCAGTCCCCTTATTAGTCTGTAAACAACATTGTTTTTAAAACCTGTAAGTAGTTGGTAGATAACAACAGGGAGAGCCCTTCCAAGATAATTTGAGAGGGTAAGCTCACATCCTTCCTCCTCTACAATAAATGTTCTACTGCATGTAAACTTTGGTGTGCAAGTACTGTATGTGTGAAATGACAATATGTCCATCGTCAACTAAGTCCAAGTGTAATGAATAGGGATGAGCTTCGAGTTCGAGTCGAACTCATGTTCGACTCGAACATTGGCTGTTCGCAAGTTCGCCGAACAGCGAACAATTTGGGGTGTTCGCGGCAAATTCGAATGCCGCGGAACACCCTTTAAAAGTCTATGGGAGAAATCAAAAGTGCTAATTTTAAAGGCTAATATGCAAGTTATTGTCATAAAAAGTGCTTGGGGACCCAGGTCTTGCCCCAGGGGACATGGATCAATGCAAAAAAAAGTTTTAAAAACGGCCGTTTTTTCAGGAGCAGTGATTTTAATAATGCTTAAAGTCAAACAATAAAAGTGTAATATCCCTTTAAATTTCGTACCTGGGGGGTGTCTATAGTATGCCTGTAAAGGGGCGCATGTTTCCTGTGTTTAGAACAGTCTGACAGCAAAATGACATTTTGAAGGAAAAAACTCATTTAAAACTACCCGCGGCTATTGCATTGCCGACAATACACATAGAAGTTCATTGATAAAAACGGCATGGGAATTCCCCAAAGGGGAACCCCGAACCAAAATAAAAAAAAAAAAAATGACGTGGGAGTCCCCCTAAATTCCATACCAGGCCCTTCAGGTCTGATATGGATATTAAGGGGAACCCCGGCCAAAATTTAAAAAAAAAAATGACGTGGGGTTCCCCCTAAATTCCATACCAGACCCTTCAGGTCTGGTATGGATTTTAAGGGGAACCCCGCACCAAAAAAAAAAAAAAAAAAACGGCGTGGGGTCCCCCCAAAAATCCATACCAGACCCTTATCCGAGCACGCAACCTGGCAGGCCGCAGGAAAAGAGGGGGGGACGAGAGTGCGGCCCCCCCCTCCTGAACCGTACCAGGCCACATGCCCTCAACATTGGGAGGGTGCTTTGGGGTAGCCCCCCAAAACACCTTGTCCCCATGTTGATGAGGACAAGGGCCTCATCCCCACAACCCTGGCCGGTGGTTGTGGGGGTCTGCGGGCGGGGGGCTTATTAGAATCTGGAAGCCCCCTTTAACAAGGGGACCCCCAGATCCCGGCCCCCCCCTGTGTGAAATGGTAATGGGGTACAAATGTACCCCTACCATTTCACTAAAAAACTGTCAAAAATGTTAAAAATGACAAGAGACAGTTTTTGACAATTCCTTTATTTAAATGCTTCTTCTTTCTTCTATCTTCCTTCATCTTCTGGTTCTTCTGGTTCTTCTGGCTCTTCTGGTTCTTCCTCCGGCGTTCTCGTCCAGCATCTCCTCCGCGGCGTCTTCTATCTTCTTCTCCTCGGGCCGCTCCGCACCCATGGCATGGGGGGGAGGCTCCCGCTCTTCTCTTCTTCTTTTCTTCTCTTCTTCATTTTCTTCTCCGGGCCACTCCTCACACATGCTAGCATGGAGGGAGGCTCCCGCTGTGTGACGGCGCTCCTCGTCTGACAGTTCTTAAATAACGGGGGGCGGGGCCACCCGGTGACCCCGCCCCCCTCTGACGCACGGTGACTTGACGGGACTTCCCTGTGATGTCACGGGGAATGCCACAGGGAAGTCCCGTTATGTCTCGTGCGTCAGAGGGGGGCGGGGTCACCGGGTGGCCCCGCCCCCCGTTATTTAAGAACTGTCAGACGAGGAGCGCCGTCACACAGCGGGAGCCTCCCTCCATGCCAGCATGGATGCGGAGCGGCCCGGAGAAGAAAATGAAGAAGAGAAGAAGAGAAGAAGATTAAGAAGAAGAGAAGAGCGGGAGCCTCCCCCCCATGCCATGGGTGCGGAGCGGCCCGAGGATAAGAAGATAGAAGACGCCGCGGAGGAGATGCTGGACGAGAACGCCGGAGGAAGAACCAGAAGAGCCAGAAGAACCAGAAGAACCAGAAGATGAAGGAAGATAGAAGAAAGAAGAAGTATTTAAATAAAGGAATTGTCAAAAACTGTCTCTTGTCATTTTTAACATTTTTGACAGTTTTTTAGTGAAATGGTAGGGGTAAGTACCCCATTACCATTTCACACAGGGGGGGGGCCGGGATCTGGGGGTCCCCTTGTTAAAGGGGGCTTCCAGATTCTGATAAGCCCCCCGCCCGCAGACCCCCACAACCACCGGCCAGGGTTGTGGGGATGAGGCCCTTGTCCTCATCAACATGGGGACAAGGTGTTTTGGGGGGCTACCCCAAAGCACCCTCCCAATGTTGAGGGCATGTGGCCTGGTACGGTTCAGGAGGGAGGGGGGGGCCGCACTCTCGTCCCCCCCCTTTTCCTGCGGCCTGCCAGGTTGCGTGCTCGGATAAGGGTCTGGTATGGATTTTTGGGGGGACCCCACGCCGTTTTTTTTTTTTTTTTTTGGCGCGGGGTTCCCCTTAAAATCCATACCAGACCTGAAGGGTCTGGTATGGAATTTAGGGGGAACCCCACGTCATTTTTTTTTTATTATTTTGGCCGGGGTTCCCCTTAATATCCATACCAGACCTGAAGGGCCTGGTATGGAATTTAGGGGGACTCCCACATCATTTTTTTTTTTTAATTTTGGTTCGGGGTTCCCCTTTGGGGAATTCCCATGCCGTTTTTATCAATGAACTTCTATGTGTATTGTCGGCAATGCAATATCCGCGGGTAGTTTTAAATGAGTTTTTTCCTTCAAAATGTCATTTTGCTGTCAGACTGTTCTAAACACAGGAAACATGCGCCCCTTTACAGGCATACTATAGACACCCCCCAGGTACGAAATTTAAAGGGATATTACACTTTTATTGTTTGACTTTAAACATTATTAAAATCACTGCTCCTGAAAAAACGGCCGTTTTTAAAACTTTTTTTTGCATTGATCCATGTCCCCTGGGGCAGGACCCAGGTCCCCAAACACTTTTTATGACAATAACTTGCATATTAGCCTTTAAAATTAGCACTTTTGATTATTCATGTTCGTGTCCCATAGACTTTAACGGTGTTTGCGTGTTCGAACGAACTTTTTTCCTGTTCGCATGTTCTGGTGCAAACCAAACAGGGGGGTGTTCGGCTCATCCCTAGTAATGAAATATGGTAATCTAGTTAAGTTTCTGTAGAAATACACTGGTGTCATGGATGTATGAGAGCAGATTTTTCACCAACAGTGGAAGTACATAGTCAATGTATTGAGCAAGGGGTTGTGTTATCGAGTTTGTAACCGATACGACTGGACTGGAGGTGAGGGGTTAAAGCCCTTGTGTATTTTATGTAGTCCATATATGACAGTTGGATGTGGGTACTTCAAGAACAGTATACCACAGTTTTTTTCAGCAATCTATTGGTAAGATAAAATAGTCTATATTGTATGTTCTTCACAGAATCACATGTAATCTTTGTGTAGCTGTAATTATAAGTGTAAAAGTCTGAGCATCCTTTCTCAATATTGTTTTAGTCCATGGGGACTATAGCTTCCCCTTTTTTGGCAGGTTTTACAATAATTAATCCGCAAGTATCTTTTTGTAGAGACTTCAATGTTTTCAATTCCTCCTTGCTGAGATTCTGATACAGTCTTGTCTTAAGTCTTGTCTTGTCCATACATGGATTGAAATTTAGCCAGTTCAGGGTTCATCAATGTATGGGCAACTTGGTGTACACAAGTCGATCTATCGACTGTTGGGTTTTTCCTGAATGATTAGTGCCGCCCGCTATAGCTGGCAACTCTAATCAAGCAATTTTCTTTCCTTCTACAGGTTGAAGGAAAGAAGATTGAATAATATATGGCCTGCCTTATTTATCGCCCCATACATATGGTTTTGATAGCCTTTATATTCAAGTCTTCCAAGGTGTAAGGACAACATAGACAATTGTGAGGTAGAAATTTCAGCTAGTTTGGGATGCAGCGACATCTAACCAGGGCTGTCATATCTTAGTAAACTTTCTTTGAAAGTCCCTGTCCCTGCACATTATCTTGTATTTTGGTAGAGCTGAATTCACCAGGCAGAGTACTCGTTGCCCCGTAGGAGAGGTATAATGTTTCTAGTTCTGTAAAATAGCCATTCTGGTGTGGAAAAAAATAGTCAAAACAAAATCCAGCTATAAGTACTTGGAACAAAGTCATTAAGAATGCCTAAGAAACACACTTCAGGGGGCTTGTGCAGGTTAATTTCAAATAGGACAAAAAGATTGCTCCAGAAAAAGAGGTGAGAGCAAGTCAAGAACATGTGCTTAACCAAACAAAATAACTCGCTGCTCAAGGTGAAACAGGAAGCCTAATGATATCACGGGTGCCTGCCTCGGCTCCCCTCTGCATACGATCAACACTGAAGAAATGGCTGCACTCCAAGATACATCAAAATTCTTGTTTAATAAACGAACATCCCAAGTGTTACAAACAGTTCAAATGGTAGACGCGTTTCACACACTAAGAGGTGCGCTTATTCATTACGGAACATGCGCTTAATGTCAGCAGAGGTTTACCTACATCTCAGAAAACAAGCCTGTGTCCCCAGGCCCATACAAAATATCTTGGCAGGAGTATAAATTAAGTCTGTCGGCCGTGCTGATAACATTTGGAAGAAAGTCTCAAGGTATAGCATCAGTAATTTCTTCCTCAGTTAAAGGATCATCAAGTAACTTATGCTGTGAGGAAATACATTGCAGAAGTTGAAGAGGGGCAAAAAAGTGCTCCTCAGAACACTAACATGGCTTTATGTATAAGATTTCATTGTACTGAGCAAAGGTGTCATTAATAACTATAACTTCCATTGTAATGGTACCGCCAGGTAATCCAGTGCTGGGAATAGTGGTGTCAAGGTGATCTAGCCAGGTAAGGAAAGCCAGCAGCCTCCCATTCTTTCCACTATGCTCGTGAAAATGTGCTGATAACTATAACTGATGCTACTGCGTCACTTTGACAGTGTTGATGTTAACCTCCCTGGCGATATGATTATGTCAGATTTTTGATGCTCAAAGCGGTACAATGTTTTACATGTAAATTTGGCGTTTTATATTGTAGGCCTGTAATTCTTAGGAATACCACACTTAAATCTGCAGAATTGTCACTGTCGTTACTTTCAGTGTTTGATGACAAATTTCCCCACAAATCACTATCGCTCAATTCTGCAAGTGATTCTAATTTATTATTGCTGTTTTCTAGCTGGTCTAAAACCGCGTTTGACGTAAAGGGAGTCTTTTTGGTTGCTATGAACAATCTCCAGTTTCCAGGCAGAAAGAACAGTATATATAATATAAAACTGCATCCAGGGCACTGGACAAAGCACTAGGGACAAAAGGGATGTGAAATAATTTGATACAGTAATGTAATCTGTAAGATTACAGCGTACTGTATGTATTGTGTGTTTTTAACTTTTTGAATTTGGCGTCGGGCTTCGCCCCCGTGCGTCACAGGGAACGGAGCCCAGCACTGTGATGAATTGAGCGGAGGACACAGCCCGCACACACATCGGGGAGACATCGCAGGATCCTGGGGACAAGGTAAGTAACTTTGCCTGGATCCTGTGATGCAATCCCGAGTGTGGCTCGGGGTTACCGATTTTGGTATTGAAAATTCACCCCGAGCCACACCCGGGAATACCGCCAGGGAGGTTGAGAGCTTAGGGAGCTGCTACCAGAGCACAGTGGGAAGTCTAGAAAGGGTCCGTTACATATTTCATATGGGCAGTTTCTAAATCTCACAGATGGGTGAGGCAGACTGGATCCACAGAAAATTATCTTCAATATGAGCATGCTGCTGTGAATTTTCCATACTGGGGAGTTATTTTTCTTCTATGTCTCCCCCTTCTCTTCTGCATCAAATATAAGGAACCCAGTCTTTTTGAAAGCATCTGTCTTCTTGAAGAAGGCTGATTCACACCTGTGAGACTGAGACCTTTGGACTCCACCACCTGGTTTAGTGTGAGCTCAAAGTGAGCTCTGTTTGGCCTCATATGTTGCTTTTAACCATTCTGATATCAGACTGTATAGAGATTTAGAGATTTTATACCACCATGAATCATATGATTGCCATCTTCAAGTGTAAACATATCACCTGTCTCTTTCTTTGTTGTTTTAATCAGATGGCACTATGTTTTATTGTGATATAATAAATTCTTGTTTTTATATATTTGATTTTTGTCACTTCCTCATTTGGTTGGCACAATCAAAGTCCCCCCTTTTTTCTTCCTGTGAAATTAGGAGTCTCCCCTCCTTTCCTCTGGATGTGGTTCTCCTCTCCACAGGGTAAACTTTGTGGTCCAATATATTTATTAGTGGGATGGTGCCAACATGAGGAAATTTATATATCTTTGTCTGGCTCACACCTCCTTTTGTACTCATCCCTTTCTAAATCTACTTCCAAAGACAATAACTTTGAATGACAAGAGTTGTGATGCACCACAATATCATTATTATAAGAGCCCTGAACTACCAACTTGGAAGCTTCCCAAGTAGGACCAAAGGAGGCAGAGCAGAGATTATGGGGGCCAAAAAACAGCCATTTCTCTGAGGACTAGCTCAGCTACTTCCTAAGTTGAGATCCAGAGAGGGCTCAACCTCCAGTCACTGAAAGAGGCTTATGTCCCAAAGCCTGTACAAATTTTTAAGCAGAATGGTCTGAGAGTATTTAGGTCAGACAGGAAATGTTTTGTACGCAGTAAGTCAGTAGTAGCCAGGGCATAATCAGTTCTAGATAGGGCCCTACAGGATTTGGACTCTCAAGAATATGCCCTAGTAATTGGAAATTTTCAATGTCATACGTATACATGGTCAGGGCCGGGACAAGGGGTGGGCGGGAGTGGTGGCTGCCCTGGGTGCAATAGTTTACTGTAGGGATGGGGGTGCCTTCCTTCCAGTTTACAATGTTCAGTTATGAATGGACAAAATCAGTGATCACTGACTCTGTGCATTTAGAAATGGAAGGAGCCGATAAATTACAGACTTGCCGGCTCCTTCCTCCACTCTCCATCCTGACAGATCCAGGACAGGGGGGACCAGAGGAGGACCCAGAGGGGGACCGGAGGAGCATGGAGGACATGGAGGGAGACTGGAGGAGCACGGAGGGGGACTGGAGGAGGACCAGAAGAGCACAGAGAGGAGGAGAGAGAAGAAGAACATACACACAACCGATTACCAGTAGGTAACACCCAGATCCCACAGTAGCACTGTAGCAGCTCTAAAAAAAAAAATATATTGTTCTCCTTCTTAAAGTATAAGAAGGAACCTAAGATTCAGAAGGCAATGCAGTAGATGTAAAATGCTCAAGCATCAGGTATGGTGTATACCTTCAAGGTGATGGGTTTTTCTGTCAACAGCATTGCATGCTAGGAAAATGAAACCCTTCTTGACCCTCTTCCTCCAGATACTTAGAGAAAATCTGAGCATAACTTAAGACTTTGCCTACAAATATGGACATCTCAGCATTTTATAAAGTCACGTGATCTGTGACGCAACACATCGGTAGGAGCCAGGTGACGTCACTTCCGGTCGCGGAAGAGACCGGAAGTCCTTGATTTATGTGAAGCTGATTACTTCGATTTTAAATGTAAGTTTGCTGCTGTTCAAATAAGTATTTTTACTGGAATAGTGCACTATGGAGTTCTCTTTATAGTGCATGTGAGCTTGTAATGGAGGAGAGTGGAGGATATTAAGGAGAATAACACGTGCAATGGAGGTTTCTTTCCAGCATTGAAATATATCCGATCTGGCTGGATGTTCCAAGAAAAAGAGGCTGCTGCTTTGGATATCTGAGATATTTATAACAGAAGCGCTACTAGACCTGTAGGGGTCTTAAATTGAGGTGAGAGGCTGGGGAACATCATTGGTGTACTATAGATGATGGAAGCATTATCACTATATGAATTAAACTTTTACACTGATTTCACATTTTGATTTGGATTTCTTTTTTGCATGTTATGAACTTTTTTATTGTTTTTGTCTTTTGATTTTTTGACATTTTTGGATCACGTTCTTGGAAGTATCATCTATAAGTATTAGACCCCTTTCACACTGGCACCTCTCCACGTTACCATAGTTCCAGCAACACTTTTCAGCCTCTAGCGGGGTACTTTTAACCCCTGCTAGCAGCTGAAGAAAGGGTTAATGGTGCCCGAAAAGCGGCGCTGCCTAAACGGTGCTCATTCATTTCAATGGACAGGGGCAGTAGAGGAGCGGTGTATGCACCGCTCCTAAACCACTCTAAAAGATGCATGACTTTTTCTAATGTCCTGCAAGCGCACCGCTCCAGTGTGAAAGCACTCAGACTCTCACACTGGGGCTGCAGAGGAAGCGTTTTTCAGGCGCTTTACAGGTGCTATTTTTAGCCCTTTAGCGCCTGAAAAAACACCTCAGTGTGAAAGGGGTCTTATTATTATTGCATTGTCACTTTAATATTGCATTATTACTTCAAAATTATTTGCACATCATATATTGGGTAAGCGCCACATTATTTAAAAATAAAAATAAAAATTAAGTACAGCGCTACGTTTAGAAAGAAAGTGAAAAGCAGCCAACACACATATAGACTCAAGGCAGAAACAAACAAAAGAAACAAAAGTGTAGCGCTATATATCACATCCACAGCCGTGTGTATTACAATAAAGACATATAAAAATGGTGAATACTTCCTAAAAAATATTTGACCATAAAATGGATAGTGTCAAATAATTAATCAGTGTTGATCACATATAAAATAAATACACAATAATCCTTAATCATCAGATGTGCCAGTGATTAATAGAAACCCGTGCTGGTTCCATGAGCCAGACACCAAACATAAAAAACATAAAACTTTAGAAGTCCATAAAAAATGTGTAGAAAAATAGTGAAGAAAACATCAAGAGAATTCAAAGGGGGTGATGATGCATGGCCAGATGGTATTCACAGAATTTTAGTCGCACCAAATCTGGCGAGTGGGCAGAAGGGAGACCACAAGTGTGCATAGATTGTACATCAGTGCCGGGGCCAACACCAGGAGTAGAGGAGGCTTACCGGAAAGAATTGACCTGAAATGGCATACGCCAGACAAGTCAAAAAAGCATAATAACCACTGGTTCTGGGAAATGCGTCTTGTCAGATGTCATCAACAGATGGTGGAAAGAAAAGGGGGGGTCCGCACGGCTTCCTCTCCCATAGGTAATCCAGCATAAGCCAAACGTGTAGTTTCATATGCCATGCAAGGAGCAAACAAAACTCACATAGCGTAAAAACATTTTAAAACACTAGTTTATTAAAATAATAAAAAAACAGACTCACATTTTGGAAGAACGAAACAGAGCTCAAATATCAAATAGCGGCGATTGTGAGGGGTCCACCTGACATGTTTCAGCTAAGGAGCCGTCATCTGGGGTCAAATTATTATTGTGTATTTATTTTATATGTGATCAACACTGATTAATTATTTGACACTATCCATTTTATGGTCATATATTTTTTGGTAGTATTCACCATTTTTATATGTCTTTATTGTAATACACACGGCTGTGGATGTGATATATAGCGCCACACTTTTGTTTCTTTAGCGCCACATTATTTACATTATATTTGTCACTGTGTGGGAATACTGGTTAATGTCAGCAGCCACTCATAAGCGTGTGCATATATAAGTGACATGTTAGGTATCATAACATCATCTTTTATAATGTACCCAAAAATTGGGTTATATATTGTGTTTTTTTGCATTAAAATTCATTAAAATTTACTTTTTCCCAAAAAAAATTGCATTTGAAAAACCACTACTCAAATACCATGTGACATAAAATATTTCAATGATTGGCATTTTATTTTCTAGGGTCTCTGCTAAAAAAATATATACAGTATAATGTTTGAGGGTTCTAAGTAATTCACTAGCAAGTAATACTGATTTAAACTTGTAAACAAAAAGTGCCAGAAATGCTTGGTCGCCAAGTGGTGTTTTTAGCAGTGAGTGATATGCTTTTTTCTCAGTTTTTTTTTATTTTTGAGAAATGTCATTGGGAGTATCTCCCTGGATGGCTTTACCTTACTGGATGATTGTTGAAACTGTTCCTTTAAGCCATTTCTATGTCCACCACTAAGTAGCTTGCTGGATCCTGGCATAATAAAGATGTGCATTGCGACCTTTCTAATGAGGGCCAAAATTTAGGGTGAGCATTTATCCATAAGAGGAAGGAGGCAGTCATTCACCAGGGAATGCACTATTACTTGGAGTTTTGGACTCTTTTTTCCCACAAGACTGTTCTGATAGTGCACTATTTAGATATTACAGTGCACCACTTATCTCACATTTGGTTCATGGAACTATTATATTTTTGTATTTGTTGAAATATTTGAAATATTATTTTAATAATTTATACATTTTGTGTTATTATATTGAATTTAGATTTCATTAAAGCGGAGGTTCACACAAAAATGGAACCTCCGCTTTTCGGAACCCTCCCCCCCTCCGGTGTCACATTTGGCACCTTTCAGGGGGGAGGGGGGTGCAGATACCTGTATAATACAGATATTTGCATCCACTTCCGGGCATAGACTCCCGTGGGAGTCTAAGCCTCTTTCCCTTCCCCCGCTGTCTGCTGGGAAACACATGAGTCCCAGAGACAGCAGGGATCATCCAGATTGTGCAGCACGACTCGCACACCGCAACGCTTCACCGCAATGCTTCACTTCCTGATTCCCTCACTGAGGATGGCGGCAGCAGCCGAGAGCTGAGCGATTGATTGGCTTTGGCTGCTGACATCACGGCCACCCTGGACAGGTAAGTGTCCTTATTTTAAAAGTCAGCAGCTGCAATATTTGTAGCTGCTGACTTTAAAATTTTTTTGGGGGGGAACCTCCGCTTTAAGCATTGTGAGTACAGCACTAATTCATATACAAATACAGTTCTTAGTTGTCACCCTGGAACAACTGAAACATCTCACAAACCACTGATTTGCCAACATATTCATGAACAGTACTATCCTCGCTATATACTGTTTTGCTCAAAAGTTTGCATACCCTGGCAGAAATTGTGAAATTTTGGCATTTATATTGAAAATATGACTAATCATGCCTAAAAACTATCTTTTATTCAAGGATAGTGATCACATGAAGCCATTTATTATCACATAGTTTTTTGGCTTCTTTTAAAATCTTAATGATAACAGAAATCACCCAAATGGCCCTGATCAAAAGTTTACATACCCTGGAATGTTTGGCCTTGGTACAGACACAGAAGTTGGTACACACAGGTTAAAATGGCTATTAAAGGTTAATTTCCCACATTTGTGGCTTTTTAAATTGCAATTAGTGTCTGTGAATGAATAGTCAATGAGTTTGTTAGCTCTCACATGGATGCACTAAGCAGGCTAGATACTAAGCCATGAGGAGGTAGAAAAGAACAGTCAAAAGACCTGTGTAACAAAGTAATGGAACTTTATAAAGATGGAAAGGATATAAAAAGATACCCAAAGCCTTGAATATGGCAGCCAGTACTGTTTAATCCCTTAGTAACCACTTCAGCCCCAGAAGATTTGGCTGCTTAATGACCAGGCCATTTTTTGCGATACAGCACTGCGCCGCTTTAACTGACAATTGCACGGTCATGCAGCGCCTTACCCACAAATAGAGCTTTCTTTTGGTGGTATTTAATTTTTTGCGCTATAAACAAAAGAAGAGCGACAATTTAAATATACAATTTTTTTTTTCAAAAAAACAAATGTTTTCC
Organism: Aquarana catesbeiana; assembly: GCF_042186555.1. Taxonomy (NCBI): domain Eukaryota; kingdom Metazoa; phylum Chordata; class Amphibia; order Anura; family Ranidae; genus Aquarana; species Aquarana catesbeiana. The sequence continues at coordinate 184,852,438 of NC_133324.1, forward strand.
TCAGTTTAGGCCGATGTGTATTCTTCTACATATTTTTGGTAAAAAAAATCGCAATAAGTGTATATTGATTGGTTTGCGCAAAAGTTATAGCGTCTACAAAATAGGGGATAGATTTATAGCATTTTTATTATTATTTTTTTTACTAGTAATGGCGGTGATCTGCAATTTTTATTGGGACTGCGATATTGCAAAGGACAAATTGAACACTTTTGGCACATTTTTGGGACCATTGACAATTATACAGCGATCAGTGCTATAAAAATGCACTGATTACTGTGTAAATATCACTGGCAGGAAAGGGGTTAACACTAGGGGGCGACCAAGGGGTTAACTGTGTTCCCTAGGTGTGTTCTAACTGTGGGGGTGATGGGATTGACTAGAGGAGGAGAGAGATCGGTGTTCATACTTAGTATGAACACCGATCTCTCTCCTCTCCCCTGACAGAACCAGGATTTGTGTGTTTACACACACACAGATACCAGTTCTCGCTCTGTCATGAGAGATCACGAGTACCCGGCGTGGGCCTCCTACAACGCCTTAAAGGGCCGATGTACAGCTAAGACGGCTCACCTAGGGGAGCCATTCTGCCACAGTATAACCGGTCAGGAACCGGGCCGACAGGAACTGGTTAAGAAGTGGAAAAGTCGGGGGTCTTTTGATACCAAGCCAAGGTCAGGTAGACCAAGAAAGATTGCAGCCACAACTGCCAGATGAATTGCCCAGGATACAAAGAAAAACTCATATGTAACCTAAGGAGAAATATAGGCTGCTCTCCAAAAAGACGTTTTTTTTTTAAGGAGCACAATTCAACTATACTTGAACAAAAAAGAGCTGCGTGGTTAAGCTGCCAGAAGGAAGCCTTTACTGCGCCAATGCCACAAAAAAGGCCAATGAGGCATGTCAAGGTGTTGTTGGGCACATTGTAACCAGGCTTTTTTGTGGAACTTGTGCAGTAAAGGCTTCTTTCTGGCAACATGACCATGCAGCTCTTTTTTGTTCAAGTATCATCATATTGTGCTCCTTAAAAACAACCATACCATCTTTTTCCAGAGCAGCCTGTATTTCTCCTGAGGTTACCTGTGGGATTTTCTTTGTATCCCAAACAATTTCTGTGGCAGTTGTGGCTGAAATCTTTCTTAATCTACCTGACCTTGGCTTGGTATCAAGAGATCCCCAAATTTTCCACTTATTAAATTATTGAACAGTACTGACTGCCATATTCAAGGCATTGGGTATCTTTTTATATCCTTTTCCATCTTTGTAAAGTTTCATTACCTTGTTACGCAGGTTTTTTTAATGTTCTTTTCTGCTCCCCATGGCTTAGTATCTAGCCTGCTTAGTGCATCCATGTGAGAGCTAACAAACTCATTGACTATTTTTACACAGACACTAATTGTGATTTAAAAAGCCACAAATGTGGAAAATTAACCTTTAATAGCCATTTTAACCTGTGTGCCACTTTCTGTGTCTGTACCAAGGCCAAACATTCCAGGTTATGTAAACTTTTGATCAGGGCTATTTGGGTGATTTCTGTTATCATTATGATTTTAAAAGGAGCCAAAAAAAGTGATAATAAATGGCTTCATGTGATCATTATCCTTGAATACAGTTTTTGGCAGGATTAGTCATATTTTTAATATAAATGCCAAAATTTCACAATTTCTGCCAAGGTATGCAAACCTTTGAGGACAACTGTACTTAATCGATTTTCCATTAATATATCTAGGGTCTAGTTCCTTATCAAGCTCCAAGAAATGTATACTATGATGAAAACTAATGCCCCGTACACACAGTCGGATTTTCCAATGGAAAATGTCCGATCGGAGCGTGTTGTCGGACATTCCGACCGTGTGTGGGCTCCATCGGACATTTTCCATCGGATTTTCCGACACACAAAGTTTGAGAGCAGGCTATAAAATTTTCCGACAACAAAATCCGATCGCGTCAATTCCGACCGTGTGTGGCCATTTCCGACGCACAAAGTGACACGCATGCTCAGAATAAATTTCGAGATGGAACAGCTCGGTCTGGTAAAATTAGCATTCGGAATGGATACAGCACTTTCTTCACGCTGCAATGTCAAAAATAGTTTAATGCAGTGCACTCTCTTCTTCTTTATAATGTGAGAAGAATGAAGTAGTTTTGCTGCTGATATTCACAAAGACTTCTCACAAACTTATTTCTTTATTATTTATTGGGATTCCCTCAATATATTTAGATTTGTCACATCTGACCAAATATTTTTTGGGTTGTTTTTAAATATTTTTTCTTTTTTTCAAGGCTGTTTTTGTATTTGTTTGGTGGTTTGTATTTTTTTGTGGTTTGTATTTTTAAAAAGTCTGATTTTTTTTTTTTTTGTGTGTGTTTTGTGTGTCAAGTTACCACAACACCATTGATATCTTGTATTATTGAATCTCAAGGAGATTGTTTGGTGTTGTGTCTGTTAATTTCACATTGTATATTTGAAATGTACCTGCCTCCTCACAAACAAACTTCCCTTTTAAAAGGAAAACACATATAGGCGAGTATAATTCCTTTATTAAGGGCTCACAACCAAGAGGGAGGCAACGCTGGAGAAACAGCTGAAATGGGTGAAGCCTTTGGCCCCCAGGGCACACATCAACTATTTTATTGCAAAATTGGTGGCCTGAAGAGTCCATATCTAAGGGAGTGCAGTCTGGTCCTGAAGTCCCAGAGATCCGGAAAGCAGCAGATGACATCTGTGTCCCCAGGCTGTGGTTATACCACAGCCTGCATCTTTGGCCAAACCAGACTGAACCCAGGGCCATCACTCTCTGGTCTTCCTTCCACGCTTCCTTCCACGCTGTGGCTGTGGTGGTGGAGTTGTGGCAGCAGGAGGAGGAGGAGTGGCCAACTCACTCAGGTGGGTATTGGGTGTTCGTTCCCCACGCACCCCCTTACTTAGGACTTTATACAGAAGGTCCTCACATAGCTTGCGTTGACCCTCGTGCATGCCCTGTAGTTTTGTGGCAGCCATGCAGGCAGGGGCATTGCTAGGTGTACAAAAGATCTGGGGCTAGAGCCCATAGCAGCGTAGTAAAGAAAGTCATACGCTTGGGCGGGCATACACATGTATATACAGTAATATACGTGAGTGTGTGTGTGTATATATATATCCCCAGAGAGCCCCCCCCTACATTAGAGTCCCCAGAGAGCCTCCCCCTTGCATCAGGATCTCCAGAGAGCCCCCCACTTACATCAGGGTTCCCAGAGCACCCCCTTACATTAAGGTCCCCCGAGAGCCTTCCCCCTCAAATCAGGGTCCCCAGAGAGCCTCCCGCTTAAAATCAGGGTCTCCAGAGGGCCTCCCCCTTGCATCAGGGTCCCCAGAGAGCCCCCCACTTACATCAGGGTCCCCAGAGAGCCTCCCCTCCCTTTGGGGACCCCTGCAGAGACTCGGGGCTATGGGCCCCAGATTCGGGGCTATAGCCCCAAAAGCCACCCCCTAGCGACGCCACTGCATGCAGGCAAAGGCCTCTTCAGGAGTGGGTAAGGCTCTGAGGGACGCAGAAGCCTCCTGAATGAGCCTGAGTGCAGAATCCTGCATGTGAGTCGCCTTCCTCGCTCTTTTGTATGGAAGGCGGAGGGGAGGGACCTGCGATTCGGTCAGGCTGCGACTGGTTCCAGGCTTCTCCTGGCTGCCACTTAGCCCCACCTCCTCCTGGCTGTCACTAACCCCCGCCTCCTCCTGGCTGCAACATTCCACAGCCTCCTCCTGGCTGCCACATTCAACAACCTCGTCCTGGCTGAGGTCATCCTGTGTATGAAAAAGGGACCTCGTTTTAGTTTTTAATTCATCAATCACACACAATTTTCATCTCATGACAGTTGCAAATTGAATGTTAACAAATATAACAGACTATCCTTCTGAGCCCAGCATTTTTCATTCTTGTCCAAATCTTTTTGCCCACTACTGTCTATTGATATGTAAAACACTTTTTTCAATCAGCAATTAGTGATCAATAATAACATCTTGTAAACATCATTTATTTATTGACCAGAAATCTGTATAACAATGCTATACCTGACTCCATCTGGGCTCCTCCACTTCTTCCTGGCTGGAAGTCCCAGGTTGGACATCGGAAGCCTCAGCTGGGGTGGAAGGAAGAGTGGAAGGAAGAGTGGAGAGGGATTCCCTGACTTCAGTGTGGTCTGACAGAAATCGCAGTCTCTCATAGTACCACAGCCTGGGGACATAAACGTCATCTGCTGCAGCTCCGGACCTCTGGGAATCTGTGACCTTCTTGCGCTCCCTAAGATAAGTGCTCCTCAGGCCACCAATTTTGGTTTTTAAATAGGGGATGGTTGCTGTGGTGACCACCAGCTTCACCAACTCCAGCAGTTTCTCCAGCGCTGCCTGCCTCTTTTGTTTATTGTTGTAATGTGGATGTCTCACCTGCCACAGACAGGGCAGCTCCCTGTACTTGTCTATGAACAGGGGGAGGAAGTTGTGGTCATTGAAGCCATCCATTTTATTATCTGCAAGACACAACACAAGACAAACCCTAATGTCAGCCTAAAGTCTACTAAACTTGTGCAAATACAGGCCATCAATCTAGAAGCAGTATAGGCCCAATGTAAAATCTTACCTTCGCAATCACGATCGGCGCCTCCGTTACTCCTTCCTCCGCTCACAGATCGTACGTACTACGCACGCGTGTTACGCTTTATAGACACGTGAAACTCCGCCTGCCCCTGATGTTCTTTCTAGTCTATTCCCCGCCCCTTCTCGTTCGTCGCAGTGGGGAAGAGCACATGGCGGAGTCAGAGCAGGTGTCTGATAATTACACCAATGAGGAGGAGGAAAGCCCAAAGCCTGAAAAGTCCCGATCCAGAAGGAGACGATATAAGGCATCAAATATGTCCTTTGGGGAGATGTTGGAGATGGTCAACATCCTGAAGAAGGCCGACTATGATGGAAAGTATGGACCTTATCCCAACCCCAATGTCAGAAAGGCCAAGATAATGGCGAAAGTGGTCAAGAGTCTGCACCGGAATTTCGGGGTACGACGATCGAAAGATCAGCTCAGGAAGCGGTGGTCGGACCTCAAATTAAGAGAACACGAGCAGTACAGAAAGATCCTGAGAGTGCTGAAAAAAAGTAAGTAGTTGTGCTGTGTTCCTATTCTTTATGTTTATTACGTTCATGCTGCTCCATGTGCTTTTCTTAACTGTTATCCAGTTTAACATGGCAACTTTCATGTTCATGAGCACATTATTCGTTCGTATCAAACATAGTTCGTTTGGCCATATGCAATTGCCATCATTTTTTGGGGCCTACTTGTGTGAAAAGAATTGGGTTGTGTAGATGTGTTTGCAACTAGAATGAAATGCAAACTAGATTCTGTGTAAGGAGAGGACACTCAGCAGTTTACACATCTGGACGCTGGAGCACTAGTGTGGGACACAAGAACACCCTTTTTATTAGGGGGCCCCACACAGGTGCTCCAGTGTATACTATAGGGGGGTCTCCATCTGTGAAGCTTGTACAAGACAGGTAAAGTATTGAAGCTTGACAAAGGACAATAAAAATGCTACATCTTGGAACTCTGCCAAAACAGACAATTATACCCCACTTCCAAGCAATGCTTCATATTTATAGTTCAGACATCAAATATCTGTGTGCTAAGTATACCTATTTTTTTGTACATAGGGGATAAAAGACTCGGAGGACACCCCTCATCCGAGGAGACCACAGACCCCCCATCTCTGGAAGAAGGTGAAATCCCCCAAAGACAAAAAGAGCAGGAGGAAGACGTGGTGGAAATTGTCATCGCAACAGGTGAGTGTCTGTGATCACAGGCTCAGGTAAGAGATGGATGCCGGCATATTTATAATACCTGTTTTTTTTTTTGGTTTCTCTCTTTTTAGGTGATCGTGATGTTGTGGATCCAGATCCTTTCACCTCGGAAAGTGCACAGATCCTGATCGGGGAGATCATGGGGTGTAATGTTGCATTGGAAAACATTAATGATGTTCTTCAAAAAAATAAGAACATCATTGATGTTTTAGGGCGAGTTTAAAAGCCCTCCAAATCCCTTTGTTTTTTGGTGTGCTACAATTTTTGAAATTTTTTTTACAAATATTAGAAAAGCCAAATTTTGAAGATGCACACAGTGTGTCAACATGTGCTATCTGCCATCACGGGAGATCAATGGATGCGTTTTGGGGGTGCAACCCCTTCCTCAATAATAAAGTAGCTGTGAGGAAGGGGCTGCACCCCCGAAACACGTAACTTGATCACCCATGATGGCAGGTAGCACATGTTGACATTCTTAAATTTGTGTGCATCTTCAAAATGTGGCTTTTCCTGGGGTGACTTCACCCCATCTGAACGCAATATCAAACTCAGTTTGTAAATACTCATGTCTGATATTGCCTTCAAGTTCTACCAAATGTGAACTTCGTAAGTTCTAGATTTGTGTCTTTCTTGTTGGTTTTAAACATGCCTGTTTGATCTAAAATGGACATTTCTAATTTTTCTAATGTGACCCCAAAAATTGTTATACAACAAACATGTTGGTTTGTTTTACAAACCTTTTCTTAATGCACATGTGATTGTGCTGGTATTAAAAAGATTGTTAATCAAGATCGTGTGGATTATTGTCTCAACGCTACAAAACTTTTGTTGTGCTGTAATGGGTGTTTTCTGTGACAATGGGTGTTATTTCCTGAGGGGAAATCCACTTTGCACTACAAGTGCAGTTTCAGTGCAGTTTCAAGTGCATTTGTAGTGCAAAGTGTCTTTGCCTTTAGGAAATAACACCCAACAGTGCTTTGTAAGGTTATACAATCACGCCAATTTCAGGACTCACCACATTTCTCTCAGGGTCAGCTAAAACAAACACAAGCAGGAAATGTCACCAAACCTTGTTTTTTTTTTTTTATTATTTAAAAAATGTTTTAGACATTGTCTGGCATATTGATGGCCCCCCTACCCGCAAAGAATTCAAGGTATCTTAGCCGGACATCACGGGCACTCAGGGGGGGCAAGCCAGGACGGCCACTTTCAAGCGCCGTCAGGGTTGGTTCATTAGGAATTCCAGCCTCAGGCCCAACTGAGCCAGCATAGTTGGCAGAATGTTTCTGTAAAAAGTTGTGTAGAACACAGCACGCCAGGATAATGTGATTCAGTTTGTACTCCGCCATATGTATGGGTGTAAGAAATAGGCGGAACCGGCTGGCCATGATTCCAAACGTGTTCTCCACCACACTTCTGGCTCTGGCCAGCCGGTAATTAAAAAGCCTCTGGTCCGGGGTGAGGGTCCTCATCGGGAATGGCCGTATAAGATGGTCCCCCAGCGCAAATGCTTCATCCACAACGAAGATGAATGGGAATCCTTCCACATTGTCTTCTGGAGGTGGCAAGTCCAAGCTGCCATTCTGGAGACGCCTGTAAAACTCTGTCTGGGCAATGACTCCACCATCGGACATCCGGCCATTCTTCCCCATGTCCACATACAGGAACTCATAATTAGCCGACACCACCGCCAACATCACAATACTATTGAACCCCTTGTAGTTGTAATAGCACGAACCCGAGTTGGGTGGTGGGACAATGTGGATGTGTTTCCCATCAATTGCCCCTCTGCAGTTAGGAAACTGGGCAAAGTGGGAGGCCACAGTCTGCCATTCCTGTGGCGTGGAAGGAAACTGTGGAGTAAAAAAAAAAACAAAAATTAGTCATTTTGCACATAAACATGGAAAGCAGATTAGACACAAACATTCTTGCCCAACATCAAGCTAACATTTTTTTGAGGAAACTTTTTAAGACCAAAGTATAAGTTACACCTATCAGATCCCCCCCCTCTCCTGGGCCATTTCTAACATTATGGGGGGGGACTCTGGGACAGGTAACCCTCTCCACTTCATTGAGATATGAATGCCTAAATAAATGCCTAAATAATGGGTATTACTCTGAACAGCCCCTCCTTAGTTACACTATTGGCATCCCACTGGACAGGTAAGAAGTGTCATAATACAAAGATATAAATACACACGGTGCACATATTAGCACATTTGGACATTCTGCTATTACCTATCAAGATAATAATAGACACAATAATATACAAAAACTTTAAACAGTACCATTTGAAAGTATACAGGCAGGCCCTTGCACTACATGCTTTGGGGAATTCATCCATACATCTGACCACAAAAGAGGTGGGTATAGTGTGTATGGGTTTGGCAAAGTCAGCAGATAGATGATTGAGGATAGATAGAGAATTGTTATCAGCTGACTTAGCAGTTGGGGGGAGGGAGGGTTCCAAATGATTTGGGGACACCCAAAAAAAGCCTCTGGCACTCCGCCTGAATTTAAAGCACAAATCACATTTCTAAACATTTTAGGGGGTGTTTGGGGTAAAGCACTACTATGGAGCTGATAAAATACATTGTTAAGTGAATACATGAGATGAATATAGGGCCAGGAGACCATGCTGGGGAGGTAAGTGAAGGCAAATATGTATGAAGGACAAAAAAATTAATTACATAAAAATCCAGCATGCATGAGGACAAAGGGGACATTCACAGCATATTACAATCATGGTAATTAGGGAATGAGGAAGGAAATACAATATATTATCAAACATTAAATACAATAAAATGTGATAATAAAGGATAAAAATCTTACCTTCATATACTCCTTCTGCAGGACCTGGATGATGGCAGAACAGGTCTCTGGGATAATGATCCCCAGAGCCTGGGGGGAGATGCCTGTTGATAACTCCAAGTCCTGCAGGCTTCTCCCCGTCGCCAAGTACCGCAGGGTGGCGGCTAGCCTCTGCTCCGGAGTGATGGCTTGCCTCATGCAGGTATCCTGCCTGCTGATATAGGGGGTCAGCAAAGCCAACAAATGGTGAAATACGGGGTCCATCATCCAGAGAAAGTTCCAGAAATCATCAGTATTATTCTCACGGTTCTCACGGAGCAAAGGCATATGACAGAACTGGTCACGCTGAAGCAACCAATTCTTGGTCCATGAACTCCTCCCCACCCTGTTCATGGACTGGACTTGTGTCAAGGTCAGGACCCCAACACCAAGCCCCCGCATAGCACGAACTCTACGAGGAGTACGTATACGCAACATGGCTAGAAAACGGTCGGCTGCTCAGAACGAAGTAACAGAACGCACTGAAGAACAGCAAGGCCTGTGAAGAGCGACCTGAAAAACAGCAACCAGCGGACAAGAACGCAATGAATAATCAAATACGAACTCACTGCACGCACTGAAGAGCAGATACAAACCCACAAGCACAAACTGAACAGCAGAAAACGATCTGAAAACCACGAGTCTGAAAAAGCGCGAATCGTCTCTCACCAAACTTTTACTAACACGAGATTAGCAAAAGGAGCTCGAAGGGTGCCGCGCTTGGTTCTGAAATGGCCTTTTATAGTCTCGTCGTACGTGGTGTACGTGACCGTGTTCTTGGCGATTGGAAATTCCGACAACTTTGTGCGACCGTGTGTACGCAAAACAAGTTTGAGCCAACATCCGTCAGAAAAAATCCTAGGATTTTGTTGTCGGAATGTCCGATCAATGTCCGACCGTGTGTACGAGGCATTAGACACAATAGAGTCCACCACATCTTCAGGGCTACATGCATTCTTGACTGCCTTTCTTTCCACCCTTTGTCTTTAGCAGACTTAGTTAAATATTATTTGAATGGGACACAACTATTTAGCCCTTGAGAAGTTATGTTTCATAACCAGCTCTTGACTCATATCTCCAGGGATAGTAAAAAATATCAACACACCATCTTTAATATGAAAGATCGATAACTTAAAGGGGTTGTAAACCCTTGTGTTTTTTCACCTTAATGCATCCTGTGCATTAAGGTGAAAAAACTTCTGGCAGTGACCAGCTCCCAACCCCCCCATTTGACTTACCTGAGCCCCATATTTCCCCTGGCGGAGGCGCACTGTCCCTCTCTCCACAGGGTCCCGGCTCTTGATTGGATAGATTGATAGCAGCACAGCCAATGGTTCCCGCTGCTGTCAATCAAATATCCAATGACGCGGGTGCCGGGGGCGGGGCCAAGTCCGGCATTCGTATCTATGGATGCCGAATGCTGGACTTGGGAGCGTGCCCGCAAGGTAACCCCCTGGGAGATCTCTTCTCCCAGGGGGTTATCTGATGCAGGGAGGAGCTGTGAGAGCTGCCAAGGGACCCCAGAACAGGTGGCTACTCTGTGCAAAATGAGCAGCACAGTGGAGGTAAGCATGACGTTTGTTATTTTAAATGAAAAAAAATCGAGCCTTTACAATCACTTTAAGCTCTAGATAGTTTAACTGATCTTGTTTAACCTCCTTAGCGGTATTCCCGAGCGTGGCTTGGGGTGAAATTTCAGTACCAAAAGCGGTAACCCCGAGCCACACTCGGGATTGCATTGCAGGATCCAGGCAAAATTACTTACCTTGTCCCCAGGATCCTGCGATGTCTCCCCGCTGTGTGTGCAGGCTGTGTCCTCCACTGGATCTATCACAGTACCGTGCTCTGTTCCCTGCGAGTGTTGCGACGCAAGGGGATGGAGCACGGCGCCAAATTCAAAAAGTTAAAAACACATTACACATACAGTACACTGTAATTTTACAGATTACATTACTGTATCACATTATTTCATCTCCCTTTTGTCCCTAGTTGTTTGTCCAGTGCCGTGCATGCAGTTTTATATTATATATACTGTTCTTTCTGCCTGGAAAGTGGAGATTGTCCATAGCAACCAAAATGTGTCCCTTTACATCAAAAGCGGTTTTAGACCAACTAGAAAACAGCGATAATAAATTAGAATCGAGTGATAGTGATTTGTGGGGAAATTCATCATCAAACACTGAAAGTAATGACAGCGACAATTCTGCAACTGAGCAAATTTCAGTTTTTTTGATTTGATTACATTATTGAATAATTTTTAATATGAATATATTATTATTTGTTATAATCATTTATAGTTATTTATTATATTATAATTTATGATTTCGTGTTTCAAACTTTATCATACCCGGCTGTCTACTTGACTGTCTACTTGACTCTTGTTTGGGCAGATTTAAGTGTGTTATTCCTAAGAATTTCAGGCCTACAATATATAACGCCAAATTTCCATGCAAAACATTGTACCGCTTTGAGCATCAAAAATCTGACATAATCATACCGTCAGGGAGGCTAACCGGACACTGTTAATTTTTCTTTAAGATGGTGGAGATCCAATGGTTATCATGTATGTTTTGTGATGTCATTTCATTATCTTACTTTGTTGTGTTGCTTAGGAGTAGGTTCTCAATCATTCATTTCCTTTCATAAATAGGCAATCCCTGTTGAACATGGCCCTCAACACATTTCAGAATGAGGTAATGTTTAACCCCAAGCAGTGGATCAAATGGCACTCCCAGACCTACTGCTTTGCCGTGCCCCTTTGGTTTTTAGAGTAATTTTGAACTGGTCTTGCCATGAGAAGTTGAAGCAATGGGTACACATCCGTTATAGCTCTGTTAAATATTCTCCTTTGGATGAACCCCTCCTATAAAAAAACTTTTATACATTGTTTGATAGATAACAATCTAAACAATCTAGAAATACTAAAAAGAAGTAAACCTCCATCCCTTCATGGCCATTTCCCCTTCTTCCCTCCCCTCTCCCGTGCCTTCTTCCCCAGTAACCCCTCTCTCTTTCCTGGAGTTTCAAGCAAAAACTATTCCATCTGGCAGACTGCATGACACAAGCAAGACAGATTTTCTCTTGTTTAGACAGGAACATGAACATCATGAAAATTGGCACCTAAAAGTGCTTCCTTCCCATCCATCTGATTGATCAACTGTCAATGACTGGTTCAAAGAGATCAGCCAAATTTGTGAAATGTACTGAAAGGCCTTACTCTGTTAGTGCAGGATGGAGATGAGAGATGAGGCAATACCTGGTTTACTTGGTTTGACTTAAGAAGCACAGTGATTTCTGTAAAACATTTTTATGAATAACCCAGCTCTACCCTTGTTTCATTTCTCTTAACCAACTCTTCCCTGATTACCTCTTTATTTTCTTTTTTTCTTGTGTTGGCTTGGTAATTGCTAGCCGTGCAGTTTGGTATAGATTATTGTATTGGCTTGCCTCCCATATCCATAACACTTTTATTAAACTAAAGCTAGCAGTGTAAAATATTGTTATATCTAACCTACATTAAATAATACTTTCCACTGTACTGTTTTTATCTACTTGATTCACTTCTTTTTGTGTTGGATTTTGGAATAAAAAAAAACATATTGTAACAGAAAAACAACCCATATTAAACTGATATTTCTGAATAAGTGCAGCAAAGTATTTAAAAGCATAAGTATTTCAGCAATGGTAATTAAAAGACGAGTGGAATCTTCATCAGTGCTATCGCAATTAAACAAATGAGCAACAGCTTCAACTGTAATAAGAGAATTACCATGTCTCGAGAAAAATTAATAATTTGTAGAGTTAAGACCGGATATTTACTATTCAATCCCTGTACCTGAACAAAGGACAGCACAGCTTCTTATTTAACATATAAATGTAAAGCATAACCTAAACCAGATTAGAAGAGCATCTGTATATTTGTCAAGAATTCTTATTCTAACATTAGGAAGCCTAAAGCAGCTATTCTTTAGAAGCAGTGGCCCAAAATTAAAATAGGGATCATTGGGGTATACAAACTGGTGACAATATGGGTGAATATTGAAAAAGGAAGTTTTCTATTCAGTGCTCATTATCGCTAGTATTAAAGGAAAAGTGCAAGAAGTAAAACAAACAAACATACAGTACATACTCACCTATATGGAGCAGTCCCCTGCTGGCTCTAAGAATTGAGTGATCATGTGACTGATGATTGCTCAGTTCTAGGCCCTCTTTGAACAGAGTGCAGTGATCATCAATTACCGCTATCTGCTCTGCCCCTCCATCACTCACTGGAGTGCCAGGCTGTGGAGGGGGCATGTAGATGTACATTATTGTTAGGATCCTTCCAGAACCTGGAGGGGCTCTGTGACATCAGCCAATAGTAGCCTTTAGCCCACTATCAGCTGATTCTGGATTACATGAGTGCAAAATTAAGTGCACTCCGATGACCCACATGAGAAGTAGGACCAAGACAAGCTATCGCCATACTTCTCTTTTAATGGGTTGAACAGATCCCTTCCATATATCCCCTAGAAACACCTTCAACCTACCTAAGACATACATTATTGTTTATTTTAAACCTACACCTAAAACCAGAAGAGGTACATATACTTTGTGATCATCAATTACCGCTATTTGCTCTGCCCCTCCATCACTCACTGGAGTGCCAGGCTGTGGAGGGGGCATGTAGATGTACATTATTGTTAGGATCCTTCCAGAACCTGGAGGGGCTCTGTGACATCAGCCAATAGTAGCCTTTAGCCCACTATCAGCTGATTCTGGATTACATGAGTGCAAAATGAAGTGCACTCCGATGACCCACATGAGAAGTAGGACCAAGACAAGCTATCGCCATACTTCTCTTTTAATGGGTTGAACAGATCCCTTCCATATATCCCCTAGAAACACCTTCAACCTACCTAAGACATACATTATTGTTTATTTTAAACCTACACCTAAAACCAGAAGAGGTACATATACTTTGTAAAATATAATTCTTGTCATATTCATATTGGAAAATTACCTTTAAGGATGGGAAGCATTTAAAGCTGAAAAGTACTTTTCTTGCATAAAAAATAAAATTGTGTTTAATAGCGAACAGCACATGATTGCCTGAAACATATTCTTTTTTCATTTGGAAACGTACACCAAAAACCACAAATGGTACCTATACTCTGTCAAATAGATTTTTGACACTTTAGAGAAATACATTTAAGAATAAAAAGCACTTAGAGATGTAAAATATCAAACTAGCTAATAGCAAGAGATTGCTATTATATAAATAATATAATACAAAATATAAAATAATAATGTAAAAACAAGTAGCAATGTTTTAGCTTGTGTATAAAGAGGTGTGCAAATATACAGTATGTGTCTGTGGTGTAGTGTTGTGCAACCCTACTACAGAACAGTCTTATGTAACAAAATGAATTTGAATAATTTTTTCCTCTTGACTAGTAGAAGACGGGAATGGGGAGATGGGATACTGTTGGCAAATGTAGATTGTCTAGGGATATTTTTAGACCCTCGATAAGTCTGCATAAGATGTACCTTACAATCCCCACAGGCCTGTGAGATTAGCCCATTGAGACAATGATAAAAAACTGACAAAAGTCTCGCCGAGCAAATCTAATCTTTATTCTTTGGTGTGAATATTTAAAGGGGGCTTTCAGAAACTACCGCCCCTTGACCGCGTCATACAAATTATCCAATAAAATACAGAAACAATTTATGACAAAAGTGAAACTAATTATTTTTAAGATATCACGTGCTTTACAGGAAATGAAACACAAAAGATAACAGGGATGTGAGAAACGAAACTATATTACATTACACTCCTAGTAATATGTGAAATAGAGTACAGGGAAAAACACAAAATGGAAACTAAGTTTTAAAATGGATGTGGTTAAGCTAAATATCCCTTCAATCCCCTCTTAGATCATATAATATGATCTCTACATTCTATCTAGTGTTCTAGTACTTCTTTGAGATTGTGGCATAGATTGCCTGATGATTCTTCATGTATGTCATGTAGGATAGAACCTTATTATCAGGAGATTGAATGCGTGCAATTATGCAGGTACAACACTTAAAGCAGAGGTAAAGAATCAGAGCAAGGATAAATATCATAGTAGTCAGGCACCTTGGCACTCATGTTAGAGATCCAAGTACAGCATTCGTAGTCCTCAGTCATTTCATATAAACCTGTGAGAGCTGCACTCATGCTTTCTATAGCTAACTCATGTAGTTCTAGCTGTTTTTTAATTGCTCTAGTTTCTATGTTTAACATAGCAATATCATCTGAATTCCTCTCCATTATCTCATCCAATATACTTAAGAAATTGTTCAACCTTTTCATCATGTCTATACCCCATCCTGTCCAAGAAGGAAACCATGCCCAGGCAATATCTTGTTTATAGAACAATTCCCTTTTGTTGTGGTGTTTGAGGGGGTAACTGGGGTGTATACTGGCCTCTAGATTCGCACATGGAAATGTTAAATATTGACCTACTACAAATGGAGGAGTTAGTCTGTGTCTCATTCCCTAAATTAAAACACCAATCGGGGAATGACTTTTACCTGCTATTGGAAAGGTAACAGTGTTATTTATGTACAGAGTGGATATGTTAGTTAAGAAGACAGGAGGAGTCTCGTTGAGGAAGGAGGAAATATTTAAAGGTACAGCCAAAAGGCAGTACTAGGATGTAATTTGCTACATATGCAACATTCTTCATACCCTGATTTTTGAGCATAAGCATACTTACATTTTAGCAAAAGCATCTTATCAGTAAAACTATCTCCAATCTCTCTCTTTGTTCTAGCTTGTGTCACTGTAATTTTCTCGTGTGTGTGTGTGTTCCCACAGATATTTTTAATTGCACCCAAATCTTCAGGGTGGTAGATACAGTTAGTGATGATCCAGGTGGGCAGGAACACTATCAGAGAGATCAGGATCAGGAGGAAAAATGCCTTGCCAGAAGTCTGTGGTGAAATAAGTGAGGTCATCTTCTCTGGCCGGACCTGCTTTCCCAGGAACTCCTACTTCATCTGCTTGGACTTCTGCTTGAGGGCCTCTTTTATCCAAGGTCTCCTTCCTGATCCTGGGGCTTTGGACAACCTTTTTTACTCGGCTGGCATGGATCCAGGACTGGCAATTTTCCACTAAGATGGCTGTTCTGGTCACTGCAACCACTGTGGTAGGAGGTCCAAAGGGATACTCTTGCTTCTTATTTCTGTTCAGCTGTTGGACCACCACGGTGTCTCCCACCTTGAAAGGGTGAGAAGCTTCCTGTAAAGAAAAAGGAGAGGTGCGAGCAACATTTCTTTTGACTGTATCTAATGTATCAACCAGTTTTCTTACATATTCTTCCCGTATCAAGTCTAAATCTCCCTTTTCTACTATTAAAGGTGCTCTGGCCCATTGGGTGGGGAAAGGTCTACCCATCAAAACTTCAAAGGTGAATACCCTGTTGTTTTGGAAGGGGTCATTCTTATTTCTGCCAGGACTGCTGGGAGGACCTTTTTCCAGTTGGCAAAGGTTCCTCCTGTGGCCTTTCTTGTCTTTTATTGTCCTGTTCATTCTTTCTACTATCCCTGAGCTTTGAGGTTGGTAGGGAATGTGGAACTTCCATTCTATCTTGAGAGTTTTTACCAAGTCCTGGCAGACCCTGGCCATGAAAGCTGGACCATTGTCTGAGTTTATTTGAAGTGGGCATCCCCATCGAGGAATGATTTCCTGAGTGAGGATCCTCACTACTGTTTGTGCATCTTCTTTTGTGGTCACAAAAAGTTCGACCCATCTTGAGAATATAAAAATCTCTACTCAGAAGATCAGCAGATCCACCGTGACTTGTATACCTGCGTGGCCTATTCTGTGGTACTGTGAGATGAAGAGTGATGCACTTGCCGCTGGTATACATGGTTTCCCCTCTTTGCAGAGAAGTCCAGTTTTTGGATCTTTCTGCACACCCTTTTTATCCCAGTCCCCTAACTCATAATTTGAGGCATAATCCTGGAGATCTGCAAGTGACTGTTCAAATGGGGATATGTCAGATATCAGCATAGCCATTTGGATGTCTGCTGTCTGTGAGATAGCAGCTTGTTTAGCAGCAAGGTCAGACAGAGCATTTCCCCCGGCTATCTCTGTCTGTTGGCCTGTATGTGCTCTGCAATGTACTATAGCCAATGTTTTAGGTAGCTGGATAGCTTTTAGCAATAACATTACCAAAGAAGAATGTGAAATGTTCTTTCCATCTGCTGCCACAAAGCCACGCCTACTTCATATCACACTGAAGTCGTGTACCACGCCGTACCCATACTTCGAGTCAGTGTAAATGTTTACATCCTGACCTTCAAAGAGCTGGCATGCTCTAGTGACTGCAATTCAGCAGCCTGTGCTGATTGACATGAAATAGGCTTGGCCTCAAGTATAACATCTGGAAGCTGCACAACTGCATACCCTGCATGGTATGTGTGATCATTTGGCCTAGAGCAAGAACCATTCACAAAAACATTCTGTGTATCTGGTAGTGCTGTGGAGGACAAATCAGACCTGGGTGATGTGTCTCGGTGAATGAGGTTAATGCAGTCATGTTGTGGCATGACCTCATCCTGTTCTCCTTTTAATCCTAAAAGGGTATTTAAAATTGGCTCTGGGCCTGCAGTGGGAGAAGCATATTTGATGTGCAATTTTGGATTGGACAGCAAAATCACCTCATATCCGCTCAACCTCTGAGCAGACATGTGCTGTGTATGTACATTTTTCAACAGGATTGACACATTGTGGGTGGTGTGAGGTGTGGTGTCGTGTCCCAGAGTGAAAGAAGTGGCCATCTCAACCACCATTACACAGAACGCTACAGTTCTGAGACACGCGGGCATGCCTTGAACCTGCACCGAGACCATCTTTGAGAGAAAAAATAAAAACTACAGGGCGCAGTCTCCCACCATGTTCCTGGGCCAGTACTCCCGCCATGGTTCTGCAATTTTCCCTGGCAAACAAGTTATACATTTTGCCATATTTCAGGGAGGCCGAGGCTTGGGCTGGTAACCATTGCACATTTCAACATGGCAAAAACATTTAACATTTCATCAGACCATTTTACAGTATCAGACATTTCAGAGAGGGTTGCTTGTCTCAATATATTGTCATAGAAAGAACAGTCAGGTATTCATTGGCGGCAGCAACCAATCATTCCAAGAAAGGTAAGCATGTCTTTCTTGGTAAGTGGGCAGGGCAAACCCACAAGAGCAACAGCTCTTTTTTTTGACTGACTTTCCTAACTCCCGGAGACAGCACAAACCCTAGATACTCAACCTCCTGTTTACACCATTGTAACTTTTTCTTAGACACTTTGTGACCACATACATGTAACCATTTCAATAACGATAGTCTATCAGCTCGGCAGTCCTCCTCTGAAGAACTACAAATCAAAAGATCATTAACATACTGCAACAGAACAGAACCATGAGGGGCAGTCCAAGGCCTGAGGGTGGCTTGGAGTACTATAGAATAGACCACAGTTCTATATAACTCTGCGGCATTCTACACCAGATAAATTGACGACTGTGTTGGTCAATCAACACAGTAAAAACAAAGAGTGTCCGTGTCTCCTCGTCTACAGGGACAGAGAAAAAGAAAATTCTTTAAATCAATCACAGCAAAATACTCTGCATCGTATGGTATGGCGGTAAGTATTGATGGCACATCAGGCACTATTGGGGCAATCGGTACCACTAGGCTATTGCTGGTGCCTAGGTCTTATACAAACCTATAGTCACCATTTGCCTTCTTTACCAGGTTAATGGGAGTATTGTAGGGCGAGACAATTTCCCTTAAGATTCCTTTCTCCAAGAAATCCTCTTTTTCTCTGTATGTAACTCTCTCTTTGTCCTTGCCCCCTCCCTCTTTGTATAAAAGTTTCCCCTTTTGATTTCCTGAGAAATCATTTTGATAATGTGTCTGCACTGGTGTTTGTTTAGGAATGTCAAAACATCCTGCAGCATCCTTCTCTGTCAGCTTCTGATATTTGCTGTCTTACTATAAGTGCATGTTTAAGGCCAAGGTTGCTGAGGTATGTCTGTATTAAAGGACTGTGCATGTTATACTGAACAAATCCTGCCTCTTGTGTCCAAACGTCTATAAATCTTTTCCCGCATTCTAACACGGATTCTGCTAACTTTTGCTTGCAAGCTGTAAAAAAAAAAAAAAAAATGTTGCTGTGTGTCTTTATGTGATGAGGTCTTTATCTGGTTGTGGAATGTAAGGGGGAGGAGGCGGGGAACACAGTACAAGAATAAAGAAGGTTGATTTAACCCTTAAATTTACCATCCTATGACTCTGCTAAACCCATCGTGGACAATGTTTGGGCTAGGATGCTATAGGGAGCCTCGGTCCAGCCAGGGGATCTCTACAGCATGCATTTTTATTTTCATCTTTATTTTTCTTTCTAAACATTCTAAATTCTTGTAGATACAAAGTCTCTGTATGTTTTTACTTTTCCTATGTTTATAACCAAACCATTTTTATTTACATTTCAAATTTTTGGCAGAGTGCCAACAGGTTCAAACAGTGCCTTCAATTGCGGTAGCACTAATGCCGCAAACAATTCCCCACTATCTATTAGGTCAGTGAGATATTAGCACTTGAACCCTGTTGGCAAAAAGCCAAATGTCCAAATTTTGCACCTGACTTTTCCTTCGCAAAAAATGTCAGTAGCAAAAAGAATTATTCAAATAGCATGTTTTAATTAAAAGTTAGCCTCACCAATTTATGTTTTACCTTAAGAAAGTGTTATTAACGCTCTACCCATATTTTAATTGGTAAAAACGTCCCCTAATGTCACAATACTTCAAAGACCTGGGACAGACTTGTTAAGTCTCCCCTGCTCTTTCAATAAGTGACATTACTCCCTTCACTGTCAACCCTTCTTAAAACATAAATTTGTTATATAAATTAAACCTTAAAACTTGAACCCTTGGTTTACCTTCTTTAAATAAGGGTCCCTTACCTAGTTTAGAATAACCTCCTGGAACACTGGCTACAAGATATGTCCGAGGACCAGTATAACAGAATAACAAACCAATAATACAATCAAAACACTTTAGAAACATTTGTTAGTACATAAGAAGAAATTAACCTGGATACTCACCAATCCAGGGTTCCTTATAAACTCTAAAATTCTTATTCAACTCTATACAGATAAATCAGCAGAAACTAAACACCAATAAACCTTAAAACAATAATTCCGGTATAAGACTTAGTTCCGTCAGACCACCCAATATTTTGTTTCTCTTTTTAGTTCTTTCTCTAAAATGACACTGAACGTCTGATTACTGCAAGGAAAAGAAAATATTTTTACTCACTGAAACAATACCAGAATCATTCTGCTGATTACAATACGATACAAGTTATATCTTAAACTTTAGGGTCAAAGCATTCATTTATAAATCATTAAAAAATAAACAGTGCAGTGGAAAAGGTGTCATCTTACCTTATGACACCCGACAAATTCCACACAGACAAACATTACACAGATTACAAATCATCTTATGACAGGTACGCAACAGGAAGATAAGCAAAGAGATCGGATTTTGTCCGGCACACCTTATCAGACTTTTTCTTATAATTACAGTACTGTATAACTCATTAAGCTCTACCGGAGCTTATCTCACTGTTTACCCAAAACAGTCGGCTGCAGTCTTTTTCTATGGACTTCTCCTTAAAGTCCTTAAAACCCACCCAGGGTTTTTTTATTGCTTCTCAGAGCAATTTTCTGCCCACCCAGGGCTTATCTTACTGTTTCTCAGAACAGTTTCTTGAAGCCCACCCAGGGCTTATCTATCGAGGTCTAAAAAACTAATTACAGGTCCCTTAAAAGAATCTGTTTGCAAAATTTTATAACAAACTATGAAAAATGTTTTGTTTTGTTTTTTCAAAATTTTCCATCTTTTTTTGTTTGTTTAGCAAAAAATAAAAACCCCAGTAGTGATTAAATACTACAAAAAGAAAGCTCTATTTGTGTGAAAAAAATGGTAAAAATTTCATTTGGGTACAGTGTAGCATGACCGCGCAATTGTCATTCAAAGTGCGACAGTGCTGAAAGCTGAAAATTGGTCTGGGCAGGAGAGGGGTTTAAGTGCCCAGTAAGCAAGTGGTTACGTTTGATGATCAAATAGTATTACATTTGTATAACAGTTTTACATAATGTAATAATATTTCTTACATTTATATATGTATGTCCTAAACAGGAAATACTACAGTAGAAAGATATCATTCATAATTTGTATTCCTTATATACTTTTACACACTCCCAATAATCTTATGGCACATTTGTCTTTAACTTGATGTATAAATAAGTGCTTGTGGACTTTCCCAGCCAAGACAAATCTAAATTCTAGAGACCAATGAATTAGGGCCATTGTCAATCATATATAAACCTCATAGAAATAATACCCAACATTGTTAGTACTGTGGATAAATATAAATATTATCTAACATTTCCCTCTGAAATTATTGATTATATTTGTATTTTCAATAATGTCTTGTGTAAATCTTACTGTATTCATATAACAAGCATATCACAAGAGAGGAGGAGAAGAGAAGAGAAGAGAGAGGAGGAGAGGAGGAGAAGGTGGGAGCACTGCAGGTCGAGCTACAGGGTGATTTTCGATTAATGGCTGTGGTGAGTGGCTTATCAGCCACTTATCGCAGCTATTAGTTTATTCATCAGGATCTTGGGAACATTTCATGTTTGTCCTTAATAAATAAATAAATAAGTGCTTGTGCATTTTCCCAACCTGAAGAAATGTAAGTTCTAGAGACCAATCAATTTGAGTCCTCCTCAATCATACATAAACACTTTTGAAATAATACTAGTGTTAGTAAAGTGGATACATATGAAAATTATTATCTAACATTCCCCCTGAAATTATTGATTATATTTATATTTCCAATAATTTCCTATGCAAATCTTAATGTATTAATTTAACAAGGATATCATAATCATATCACAATCAATTAACCTATTTTCTGCCAGGCCCTGTGTACTACTTTAAACCTCAAATGGCCATTTTTGCTAAATAATTTTTTACTTACAACATTCAGAGTTTGTAAAATACCCATCTCCCTCACAAACCATACAAATGCTGAAAGCATCCCCTGTGTGCCCACAGCTGCTGACGGTGGAAGGAAGAAGAGGAGAAGGTAAAAGCACTGCGGGGAGAGCTACAGGTGATTTTTGAATGGCTGTGATGAGTGGCTTGATCGCAGCTATTAGCTTATTCATTAGTATCTTGCTTGGAGCAGCTTGGTTCAAACTAATAAAAGTTCCCTAAAACCTGCAGTTGGGTCTTAACCCTAGTCCGTCCAAATATTCACTGACAACAGTTGTTCTTTGTTAACTAGAGTGATAACATTGTAATGGGTTTTTAACCCTTTTAACTCCAAAACACAGTGTATGATTGGTGAAAAAATGATACGTTAGGTTGAAAATGTACATATGAAAAGAAAAATACTCTATGTCAAAATAATAAACTATTTTGTCAAAAGTCAGTAGTTTTGACTCCAATGAGTATTTTCTTTAAAAGACGATTCTGTCTTCATCGATGACCTCTGTCAAGTTAGGAAAAATGTATTGTACATGTTAAAACAGTCATAACTATGAAGAAAAAATTTTTTGTGCCAAATTTTCTTTCAGAGAAGACTTTGTTCTCTTCATTTTCAACTTTAGAATTCTTCCTTTGATCTGGAAGCATTTAGAGCATCATTTTCTTTTCTAGCACTAGCTTTTAAGTAATTTTCTGTAACACAAATGCAGTATTATTATTTTGGCATAAATAGTTTATGGTGGCTCATGTATGCCTGCATTTAGTTATTTATGTACATGTATAAAAAAGAGTGCATAAATCAGGCCTTCAGTACACTACTCAGCGCCAAATTATCCCTTCAATCCTGAGTCTCCTGCTCAGTGTATACAGGCAGAACTAGATATAAGATAATATTAGTAGCAATGATGCTATAATCCCACTAATCCCTATTAATCTATCAGGGATCCAGTGAGATAGCAGCCGTTTAAAGTACAATAATAGGAATACCCATACCGTACAGTAATAAAATAATCAAAAAGAAGAAATATATAAAACAGACATAAACAGTCCAAAGAATATGTGCCTACATTACTTAACTTCAATGAGTACGACATTTGCCTGCCTTCTAAGATGATGATGGGAGTCTGACTGAGGGAATTGTTTGATTAAGGCTTGCCTTTTTCATCCTTTTGGTGAGTTCAAACCCCACTGGGGGAAAGAGCGCCTCACGTGGTGAGGACTGGGAATCAGTGTAGGGTTCACATACAATCCACTACCTAGGACCACCTATTATAGACTCACTTTGCTGCATCATCATAGTGAATAAGTACACCCACTTGTGGAGTTGGACACTTATCCAGCATCAGCGCTGTTTTAACATTGGACTGTTTATGTCTGTTTTATATGTTTCTTCTTTTTGATTATTTATGTACATACTTTACATTTACTTGCAATTAGTTATTTCTGTAGATTGCATCTTTGCACTTGGATCATTACATGGTGGAAAGAATTTGATAAGGATATTTCTAGTTAACTTTCCTTAATCAGCTTTTCTTGAAATATATACAACTACTATTATATCTTTTACTAATGTTGATGTTTGTGAAAGAATAATTTTATGAATTGTGAATTGCTACACATAAAAAATATTTTTTCTGTATTTATGTTCACAGGAAAATTCCTGTTCAATAATTTCCATCACTTTATATCAACCAAAAAAGTAGCAATGAATGATACCTTTGCTTTCCTTCTAAATAAAATAAAAAAAAAATAGATAAATGCATACCTGTGTTTTAAATCTGACTAAAACATGTGCCATTGAGTTGCCTATACATGATTATATACCCTGTGGGTTGATATCATTACAATTGCATAGCTACAGGGACTTTTGGAAGCAAGCTCAAAGTTGGTTTCCTTGTCTAACAATGTTTTGTTTAAAAAAGAAGTACAGCCAAAGATATATTTGCTAAACTTCTCCTATGGATCACAGGAGTGCAGTACATTCTGCACTCCTGTGACCCGTTTATCCTTCTGTCAGCTGACTTCACTCAGCCAGTCCAGGCTGGGGAAAGATCCCAACTTTACAGTTGGGATCCACCCAGATGCCTTGAGCAGCAGCTGGCTCAGCCTCTCAGCAAGCGCTTCAGTAAGTGCTGTAGGGTCAAGCAGAGAGCTGGTGAATGACAGTCACTGCTCTTTGCTTGAAGCAGAAGGTGAGAATTGAGAGATCAGCAGTGTTTGATCATTCAGTTCTTGGGGAAGAGCCGGTGGGGGACAGCTGCAGCTGTGTTTGGTGCTAAAGCCGTGTAGGCGAGTATGATTTTTTGCTATTCCCATTTTTTCTGAGTGATCTACAGTCAGGTTCATAAATATTGGGACATCAACACAATTATAATCTTTTTGGCTCTATACACCACCACAATGAATTTGAAATGAAACGAGCAAGATGTGCTTTAACTACAGACTTTCAACTTTAATTTGAGGGTATTTACATCCAAATCAGGTGAACGGTGTAGGAATTACAACAGTTTGTATATGTGCCTCCCACTTTTTAAGGGACCAAAAGTAATGGGACAATTGGCTGTTCAGCTGTTCCATGGCCAGGTGTGTGTTATTCCCTCATTATCCCATTTACAAGGAGCAAATAAAAGGTCCAGAGTTCATTTCAAGTGTGCTATTTACGTTTGGAATCTGTTGCTGTCAACTCTCAATATGAGATCCAAAGAGCTGTCACTATCAGTGAAGCAAGCCATCATTAGGCTGAAAAAACAAAACAAAACATCAGAGAGATAGCAAAAACATTAGGTGTGGCCAAATCAACTGTTTGGAACATCCTTAAAAGGAAAGAATGCACCGGTGAGCTCAGCAACACTAAAAGACCCGGAAGATCACAGAAAACAACTGTGGTGGATGACCAAAGAATTCTTTCCCTGGTGAAGAAAACACCCTTCACAACAGTTGGCCAGATCAAGAACACTCTCCAGGATGTAGGTGTATGTGTGTCAAAGTCAACAATCAAGAGAAGACTTCACTAGAGTGAATACAGAGGGTTCACCACAAGATGTAAACCATTGGTGAGTCTCAAAAACAGGAAGGCCAGATTAGAGTTTGCCAAACAACATCTAAAAAAGCCTTTACAGTTCTGGAACAACATCCTATGGGCAGATGAGACCAAGATCAACTTGTACCAGAGTGATGGGAAGAGAAGAGTATGGAGAAGGAAAGAAACTGCTAATGATCCAAAGCATACCACCTCATCAGTGAAGCATGGTGGCGGTAGTGTCATGGCGTGGGCATGCATGGTTGCCAATGGAACTGGTTGTCTTGTATTTAATGATGATGTGACTGCTGACAAAAGCAGTCAGATGAATTCTGAAGTGTTTCGGGCGATATTATCTGCTCATATTCAGCAAAATGCTTCAGAACTCATTGGATGGTTCTTCACAGTGCAGATGGACAATGACCCGAAGCATACTGCGAAAGCAACCAAAGAGTTTTTTAAGGGAAAGAAGTGGAATGTTATGCAATGGCCAAGTCAATCACCTGACCTGAATTTGATTGAGCATGCATTTCACTTGCTGAAGACAAAAATAAAGGGAAAATGCCCCAAGAACAAGCAGGAACTGAAGACAGTTGCAGTAGAGGCCTGGCAGAGCATCACCAGGGATGAAACCCAGCGTCTGGTGATGTCTATGCGTTCCAGACTTCAGGCTGTAATTGACTGCAAAGGATTTGCAACCAAGTATTAAAAAGTGAAAGTTTGATGGATGATTGTTAATCTGTCCCATTACTTTTGGTCCCTTAAAAAGTGGGAGGCACATACACAAACTGTTGTAATTCCTACACCGTTCACCTGATTTGGATGTAAATACCCTCAAATTAAAGCTGAACATCTGCAGTTAAAGCACATCTTGTTTGTTTCATTTTAAATCCATTGTGATGGTGTATAGAGCCAAAAAGATTAGAATTGTGTTGATGTCCCAATATTTATGGACCTGACTGTATGTATATTTTACCAAACGTTGTTGCAGATTCCTACCTTTTGTTGTTATGAAGAAATAGCTGTTTGTCTGTGTTCATGTGCAAAGTAAATCTGTATGGGCGTGGTTTTATAATTATCAATCAGCTGCTGCACCTGTAAGGCTCTAATAAGGAAAGTTGCAGGGTTTTGCATCCCTTTAGACATGATTTCCTTTTGGGAGTATATCACCAAAAATGACATTTTTGCTGCAGGAGATTTAACCACTTGACAACTGGGCACTTAAACCTCCTTCCTAACCAGACCAATTTTCAGCTTTTGGTGCTCTCACATTTTGAATGACAATTACTCAGTCATGCAACACTGTATCTATATGAAATTTTTGTCCTTTTTTTCACACAAATGGAGCTTTCTTTTGGTGGTATTTAATCACCGCTGGGTTCTTTATTTTTTGCGCCGTAAAAGAAAAAAGACCGAAAAATCTGTAAAAAAAATACATTTTTCTTCATTTTTGTTATAATATTTTGCAAATTAGTAATTTTTCTTCATATATTTTGGCCAAAATTTATACCGCTACATATCTTTGGTAAAATGAACCCAAATCGGTGGATATTATTTGGTCTTTGTGAAAGTTATAGAGTCCAAAAGCTATGGTGCGAATATCTGAAAATTGATCACACCTGAAGTACTGACGGCCTATCTAATTTCTTGAGACCCTAACATGCCAGAAAAGTACAAATACCCCCAAATGACCCCTTTTTGGAAAGAAGACATTCCAAGGTATTTAGAAAGATGCATGGTGAGTTTTTTGAAGTTGTCATTTTTTCCCACGATTCTTTGCAAAATCAAGGTTTTTTTTTTACTTTTTTTTTTCCCACAAAATTGTCATATTAGCAGGTTATTTCTCACACACCGCATATGCATACCACAAATTACACCCCAAAACACATTCTGCTATTACTCCCGAGTATGGCGATACCACATGTGAGAGACTTTTACACAGCGTGGCCACATACAGAGGCCCAACATGCAGGGGAGCACCTTCAGGCGTTCTGGAGCACCCAGGCCAATTCTGACATTTCTCTCCTACATGTAAAAATCATCATTTATTAGCTAGAAAATTACATAGAACCCCAAAACATTATATATGTTTTTTTAGCAAAGACCCTAGAGAATACAATGGTGGTCGTTGCAACTTTTTATCTCGCACGGTATTTGCGTAGCAATTTTTTTTAAAAACTGTTTTGTGCTTTACAAAAACCAAAACAGTAAAGTTAGCCTAATGTTTTTGCATAATGTGAAAGATGAAGTTACGCCGAGTAAATAGATACCCAACATGTCTCTAAGGGTAGTGGTCAACTGGTCAACTGGTCAAGTGCGCCCCCAAACCTTTTCCTTGCTCGAGCTGAACTTGGACATCAAGAAGGCCTCTTCAATCGATTGGAAAAATGAGTGATATAAACGACACCACACAAGTCAGTTGGATATCGCAAATATATCTTTATGTTTCTCTTTCCCTGGTATATATGATAACAATTCAATATACATCATAAGGGGCAAACCAAGGGGCGGTCCCTTAGCTTATCCAATCACAAGAGTACAAGTATCACAAGTTACATGGTATATGGCATATAGAAAAAAGACAATGACCTTTCTGCTAGATGACGTGCTTAAAAAGTACCTAATAAAAAAAGTTACCCCAAAGTTTAATATAGAAATAACCTTTAAAGGTACTTTCGATAAGGTGCCTCCTGGCATTAGGCCCAGACTTGTGGTGAGATGTCCTGTCTTGTTCCTGTACATATGTACAAGATCTGTCACCGCAAACCTTCTGTTTTTGCAGACAGCTCGCAGTAAAATTTCCACTTAAACATTGTCAAAGCCTTGCATAAAAAGCGTTTCAAAAAGGAGTTCAGGCCTATTATCAAAAATATATATATATATAGTGAACCAAGTGAACCAAAGTGCAGCCATTTTCCTTACAATCCCTCCTTTGATCAGGGAGGATTTCATTCTCCCTGATCATAAATTTCCTAATGTTTGGAGTACCAGGTATGTTCTGTGTAGAACATAGCCGTGGCTTCCTCTGGCTCAATGTAGAGGGGGTCAATGTAGAACATGGCCATAGTTTCCTTGAGCTCAGAGTCCGATTTAATCTTTGCTGTAATATCAGGGACTTTACTGGTTATATAGAATAGGAATTTAATAGTGGCATAAATGGCGATACCCAGGAGTACTATCATGATCAATATCATGCCTGCCTTTTTAAAGAAACCCATTACACTATCCCAAAATGATCCGAACCAACCGCCAATTCCTGAGAGTGGGTTCCAAGAGTCTCCCAATCTCCTCATTTGTGTCTGCAACTTTGCCCTTTCCTCCTGGTGTCCTTTGATTATATCATAATAATCTGGTACCTCTAAATATTCACTGGGTTTGGTTAAGTTGTTCATATATGTGCAACATAGGCTTTTATCCCCTGTCACATCACATAGCCCTGTCAGTACCATCATCATCCTTTCTTGACGCTGCTTGATTATTTCTTGTTCAAACAGGATTTTCCTCAATTCCTCATTGATGAAGCCCACATCAGCTGATGTTTTATTCATCCAGGAATCTACTAGTTCCCCAAACTCATCTACCTTTGTTAGTGCATTGTACATGCCTGCCCCTCCCATGGAAGCGAATACCTTGTCCCACCAGGTTGTGACCTCTCTTTTGTGCCTCCCAAACTCTAAATGACCATGTGCTTGTATCATCTCAACAGGGGAGTCCCCTGGAGTAGCACCCATGAAAGGAATCATTTCTACCAGGGTGCACCACCCTGAGGTCTTTCTATCAAGGGGATATGGGATGGTGGTGTGGCACCAAAGGCC
The DNA here is from genome assembly GCF_042186555.1 of Aquarana catesbeiana. Lineage (NCBI taxonomy): Eukaryota > Metazoa > Chordata > Amphibia > Anura > Ranidae > Aquarana > Aquarana catesbeiana. The sequence continues at coordinate 184,881,029 of NC_133324.1, forward strand.
GCAGCACACCATCCATCCGTGGGGCATATGAGGGGCGGGTACATCCCCAGTTGAATGTAGGTTGAACCTTAGTCCCACTAGGCACATCCAGTCCCCTATGGAGGGTGCCTCATCCTCCCACTCCTCCATCCATGAACTATTCATATGTGTGCTGATAAGCCAAGATTCTGTGATAGAGCTATTCCCTTTCATACAACTTGAAATGTTGTAGTAGGACATATTCCCAATGCGTTCATCAGGGTCTGTTATGTTGTGTGTGAGAAGTCCCTCTATATCTAATGTCCCATTGGCTATAAGCCCCAAATCTACCAGCGTAAAATTTACTACTGTGTCCCTGCAAAATTTACCGTTATACAAGTCTTTACCTGCTCCATTGAGAAAACAGAATTGTGGACTCCTGGTGTATCCTGTAAAGAGAAGGGGTTTACTATTGGTTGTGAGGTCCCGGGTACTGAATAAGTTTCAGGATATAGCTGTGCCCCATTATTAATACTTCTAAAGTCTGGTCTTAGGAGTTCCCGTCTGGATTCTAAAAATCGGAATTCTGATTTGGGGTCCTTTTTCATATTAGTATCATTTAATGGTGCAAAGGGAGCATAATTTGATCTTTTATTTTGAATAACTTGGCTGATTCCTATATCTCTGAGTTTGGCCTTTTTAAACTTGGACACCAGGCTCTGACTTGGTTTATGATTGGGATCCATACACCAAGTCCTTTCTACTCCCTTATATTTGGCTGTAAAGACAATGGCTGCTATGTGACAATTCCCATCCCTCCTTTGAATATGATACCCCGTAACGGCTTGAGATTGGGCTTTGGACATCTGTCCGGCTATCTGAGTGCAGCAGGGATAAATAGAATTTCCCATAAAACCTCGCCGAGTACGGTTAGTATAATTAGAGGGGAGCTGAAAATTACAACTGTTAGTCATCCAACATACAAAGGTAGTTATCAGAATAATTTCAAAAGTAACCAGGATGGCAAAGACTAAAATTATTTGAGTGGTACATTTCCAGGGCTGTTCAGGTGGGTCCTGGGAACCTGGGGGAAATACCTGAACATCTATTACTCGAATGTCATTAGGTCTAAGGTCTCTGGGGCTCCGGAGTCCTTTAGGGAGGGTGCTGCAGGGGGTTTGTTTAAGATCTCTAGGGATTGAGGGGGGGTTGGGGGGCTTTCGGGGGGGATTGGGGGGCTTTCGGGTGGAGATAGTAGAGAGCTTGGGCAGGGGTTTGAGTTCAATGTCTCTTTCTTTTGTGGTCCTTGGCTTGCTTCTAGGCTTGGTTTCTTTTTCTTTCGTGGTCCTTGGCTTGCTTCCAGGCTTGGTGCTTTCTTTATCCTTGATGCGTGGATCCATTGTGGTCCTTGGTCTGTGAGGATAGCAGTCCGGGTTGCTTTGAGTACTTCAAATGGTCCTTGGTAGATGGGCCCTGGTACCTTCCTTGCTGCAAGCTGCTTTATCAAGACTCTGTCACCGGGTATGAAGGGGTGTGTAGGTTCTGTGGAAAGAGGAGGAAAAGTGACAGCTACCTTGTCATAGTTTTCAGTAAGGCTACTTACCAGATGTTTCACGTACTCTTCCTGTAAGGAATAAAGATTAACCTCCTCTCCCTCAATTGCTTTCTTTTGGGCCGGCCTTCCCATTAGTATTTCATATGGGGATAAGCCTGTCCTACTGTGGGGGGTGGTTCTTATCTGGAAGAGGACCCCTAGCCTTACTGAAAGCCGTGGAGATAAGACAGCAATAGGGGCGCTGCTGCTCTAGGTATCCCTATGACTCCCTCCTTGTTTGTCCAGAGACCTGTAGGGTCTCTGGTCAAACCTGAATCGCTCCAGTGGTCCAGGTCATCAGCCGATGCCTGTTTTTGCAAGAGTGCAGATGTGTGTTGGAACGAGGGGGTGTTAAAGTCATTCTGGAATAATAGGTGCTTTGTGTCATGTGGTTGTGGCTGCCTTTCTGCTGCAGCTTTTGCTACTCTGTCTGCTAGAGCGTTTCCCTGTGACTCTAGAGATCCCTCAGTGGCATGTCCCTTAACTTTGACAATGTTTAATTTGTCAGGCTGTTGTACTGCATTAATTAGATCGTACACATAACTACTGTTATTTATTTTTTTGTTATCTGCGGTGTGGAATCCACGCCTAAACTAAATCATGCAATAATCGTGCGCGACTCCGAATGTGTACCTACTGTCTGTGTAAATGTTCACATTTTTTCCTTTGTGTATTAAACATGCCCTGGTGAGTGCATACAGCTCAGCTTGTTGTGCGGAGGTTGCGCTAGTAAGGTAACCATCCTCTAGAATGGGATCCGGTAGCATTACCACCGAATAGCCTGTCTTGTATTGATTGTCTGCTGGACGTGTGCAGCTACCATCTATAAAGACATTAGGGTAGTCTGGATTAGGCAGATCAGTGAGATCTCTTCAAGGTGCTGTGACAGTGAGAAGTTCTTGTGTACAGTCATGACAGTCTTGGGGAGTGACTGGGAGTTTTAGCAAAGCGTGTAAGAGTTTGATTGCCGGTGTTACTTCAGCACAGCTTTTGACAGTTAAGTTGTGCGTGTTTGTAAGAATGATTTCATGCCCTGATGAACGTTGCGTAGTCATGTGTTGGGTGTTCATGTTTTGTAACAAATGGAGGACACTGTGTGATGTGTATAGGGTGGTTGGAGTCCCTAAAGTGATCTTTTGTGCTTCTTTTACAGTCATTGCACAGGCTGCCAGCGCTTGCAAGCAGCCCGGCATCCCTTGGACTGTCACTGGTAATTTTTTTGAGATGTAGGCTACGGGGCGGTAGTGGGTGCCATGCATTTGGGCTAGAACTGCAGCAAAGGCATGACCCCTGACCACACAGTATAGGGCATAGGGCTTTTCATAATTTGCTAAGCCGAGGGCCGGGGCCGAGGCTAGTGATTTCAAAAGAATTTGAAAGGCTTCAGTCATTTCTGGGGTGTATGTGATCAGCTTTGGTGCCTGTGCTGTTGTAGCCTGCCTTAGCAGAGAGTCATAGTAGGAACAATCAGGAATCCACTGTCTGCAGTAAACTATTGAACCTAGAAAGGACAATAGTGACGCTTGTCCTTTGGTGGGCCGAGACAAGTGAGGGCTTCGACCCGTTTTGGAGACACCATCCGTGTTCCCTCTGCAATGACGCACCCCAGGTACTCTACCTGCTCTTGGGCCCATTGAATCTTCTTTCTAGACGCGAGATGACCCTTGAGTGCTAGGTGCGACATCAGACTCTCGGAATCGACCTCACATTGTGCCCTACTTTCACTACATATCAGTAGATCATCAACATACTGCAAGAGTGTGGATTTCATTGGGGGGACCCAGTCATCCAAGGTGGCTTTAAGCACCATTGAGAAGGCTGCCTGACTGTCCACATAACCTTGCGGAAGCCTGGTCCAGGTTAGTTGCTGGCCAATGGCCTGCTCGGTGGACCATGTGAAAGAAAAGATGTCTTGGAAGTCCTCATGCACTTCTATACTGAAAAATGCGTTTGACAGGTCTAGTACCGTGTATATGGAGGACCGTGCAGGAATATAGATGAATATCCCTGAAATGTCTGCCACTAGTGGGGGTAAGGGTTGTATACTTTTGTTGACTACCCTAAGATCCTGCACCATCCTCCATTCCCCGTTAGCCTTCCTTACTGGATTAATTGGTGTGTTCCAGGGACTAATTATAGGTCTTAGAATACCTAATCTTAGGTATTCTTCTATCAGAGGCTGAAGTCCCATGATCTTTTCTTTTGGCAAAGGGTATTGTTTCTGGAATGTGGGTACTGTGTCTGGTTTGAAGGTGGGTACATACGGTGTACAAGGTATGTGTCCTACATCAGTTTTGGACTTTGCCCAGATGGGATGTGTTTCTAAGTATGTAGGAACTGACATGAAGTAACACAGAAAATCTTGTCTTTTTGGCATCTGTAAATCACAGTGAGGGGATTTGGCAATAATCCCTCCTTCTGTTGTAAAAGTTATATTCAGTTTTAATTTAGTCATTAGGTCCCTGCCCATTAGGCATAGGGGACATTGTGGTAATATTGCAAACTTAGATTTGGTTAACACTCTGTTCTCCAAGTCACAGACCTCTAGGAAAGTTGTAATTTTGTGTACGACATCAGTTCCATTGATCCCTATAGAGCAACCCTCCGTACAATCTTCACATAAAAAAAAAATTTTCATCGTTTTTTTTTTTTTTTTTTGAAGACAGACTTTAATAAGTCTGTATTAAAAGACTGTGTATTTTATCTTAAGTGTTAAATCTGGCGTGTAATGAAAGGAAACCTAGAGCACTAACTAACTGCGTAGTTATTTCCTTTTTTTTTTTCTCTGTGCTTTCTGCTTGCTTTAAAACTACGTGTTTTGTATTCTGACTTTCTACAGCGTGTGCAGCCTCTACAGCTTTCAATTTCTGTGTTGTGGTATGTAAGATTTAAACCTTAATTTACCATCCCATGACTCTGCTAAACCCATCATGAACAATGTATGGGCTAGGATACTATAGGGAGCCTCGGCCCAGCCGATTTCCACAACATATATATTTATTTTTTCTTTCTAAACATTGTAATTAGATACTGAGTCTCTTTTTTCCTTTTTGCAGTATGCCAACAGGTTCAAACAGTGCCTTCAATTGCGGTAGTACTAATGCCACAAACAATTCCCCACCATCTATTACAGTCAGTGAGATATTAGTACTTGTACCCTGTTGGCAAAAAGCAAATGTCCAAATTTTGCACCTGACTTCCTCTTTGCAAGAGATGTCAGTAGCAAAAAGAATTATTCAAATAACATGTTTTAATCAAAAGTTAGCCTTACCAATTTATGTATTACCTTAAAAAAGTGTTAACGCTCTACCCGTATTTTAAATGGTAAAAACGTCCCTAATGTCACAATACTTCAAAGACCGGGGACAGACTTGATAAGTCTCCTCTGCTCTTCCAATAAGTGACATTACTCCCTGCACTGTCAATCCTTCTTGAAACACAAATTTGTGTAAACCAGTAATACAATCAGGACACTTTTTTTTTTTTTTTTTTTTTTTTTTAACTTTCCCTAAGATGACACCAAACGCCTGATTACAGCAAGGCAAAGAAAATATTTTTACTCACTGCATCAATGCCAGAATCATCCTGCCAACTATATATATCTTATACTTTAGAGTCAAAGCATTTATATATAAATCATTAAAAGTCAGCATCAATACATCACCAAATATTATAACATCACTCTACGTTTCATTATAATACAATGATAATACAATGCAGTGGAAAGGTGTCATCTTACCTTATGACACCTGACAAATTCCACACAGACAAACAGATTACCTTATTTTATGTACTTATTTTATCTCCTAAGCGAAAGAAAGGCAAGCAAAGAGGTTTGGGTTTTTCTGGCACACTCCATCAGATATCTTTATAAAACTTCTTACAGCACCTACTGTCTTAAAGGAACCTGATTATGACACAAATAACAATCCAAGACTAAAATTATCGCAGCGTCCTGCGTGATATTTTTTAACCCTTGGTGGCCACCTTAATTTCAATTAATACATCAATACATTAATACATGCATCAATACATTATAGACGTTTTTGATGTCCAGTCCTATTTCTTAGTAAAATATTTACAATATTCTACCAGTCCTGGCCAACCTAGCGGGGACACTTATACAATAACTTTCCTCTTATATTTTGACGAGCTACTTGACCTTACCAGATCCGACCTTACATATTCTGAAGTCCGGTCAAGCACAAGAAAACCACCTTGCAAAAGAAATTTAAAGAGACCTTACCTTTTTGGCTTTGGCCAAAATTCTTTTGGCTTTGGCTTGACCACCGGACTTCAGAATATATATCCCACTTCTGACACCATCTCTAAGGGTAGTGGTCAACTGGTCAACTGGTCAAGTGCGCCCCCAAACCTTTTCCTTGCTCGAGCTGAACTTGGACATCAAGAAGGCCTCTTCAATCGATTGGAAAAATGAGTGATATAAACGACACCACACAAGTCAGTTGGATATCATAAATATATCTTTATGTTTCTCTTTCCCTGGTATATATGATAACAATTCAATATACATCATAAGGGGCAAACCAAGGGGCGGTCCCTTAGCTTATCCAATCACAAGAGTACAAGTATCACAAGTTACATGGTATATGGCATATAGAAAAAAGACAATGACCTTTCTGCTAGATGACGTGCTTAAAAAGTACCTAATAAAAAAAGTTACCCCAAAGTTTAATATAGAAATAACCTTTAAAGGTACTTTCGATAAGGTGCCTCCTGGCATTAGGCCCAGACTTGTGGTGAGATGTCCTGTCTTGTTCCTGTACATATGTACAAGATCTGTCACCGCAAACCTTCTGTTTTTGCAGACAGCTCGCAGTAAAATTTCCACTTAAACATTGTCAAAGCCTTGCATAAAAAGCGTTTCAAAAAGGAGTTCAGGCCTATTATCAAAAATATATATATATAGTGAACCAAGTGAACCAAAGTGCAGCCATTTTCCTTACAATGTCACCTTTCAAAATTGCACGCGCTTGTGGAATGGCGCCAAACTTTGCTACTCAAAAATCCCCATAGGCGACGCTTTAACATTTTTTCTGGTTACATGTTTTGAGTTACAGAGGAGGTCTAGGGCCAAAATTATTGCTCTCACTCTACCGATCGCAGCGATACCTCACATGTGTGGTTTGAACACCGTTTTCATATGTGGGCGGGACTTACGTATGCGTTCGCTTCTGCATGCGAGCACACAGGGAAGGGGCGCTTTAAAAATGTTTTTTTTTTTTATTGTTCATTTTACTTTATTTATTTTAGTTTGATGCTTTTTTCCAAAAAAAAAAAATTTTGACCACTTTTATTCCTATTACAAGGAATATAAACATCCTTGTAATAGGAATATGGCATGACAGGTCCTCTTTACAGTGAGATATGGGGTCAATAAGACCCCACATCTCACCTCTAGGCTGGGAAGCCTGAAATAAAAAAAAAAAATGATCCTGGCTTTGATCGTAGCGGTGAGTCGGTAGAAGCGCGGGAGGGGGGACATCCCCTCTCGCCTCCCGTAAGAACGATCAAGCAGTGGAACAGCTGCTATGATCATTCTCATGGTGTAGGGAATCGCCGGCTGAAAAAGCTGATATCTGAATGATGCCTGTAGCTGCAACCATCATTCAGATATCTCCGCACAAAGTCAAGGACGTTGTATGACGGCCGGCGGGCGGGAAGTGGTTAAAACGCTTTTTTTTTTTAACACAAAGTTGTCCATTTATACAATATTTCTACCACATAACATGTACATACCAAAAATGACACCCCAAAATAGATTCTCCTGCTCCTCCTGAGTACGGCGATACCACATGTGTGAGACTTCCACAGCCTGGCCACATACAGAGGGCGAGTACAGCTGAGCATGGCTCAGCATGGCAGGGTATGGCGGGGTATTGCGGAGTATGGCGGGGTATTGCGGAGTATGGCAGGGTATTGCGGGGTATGGCGGGGTATTGCGGGGTATGGCGGAGTATGGCGGAGTATGGCGGGGTATGGCGGAGTATGGCGGAGTATGGCGGGGTATGGCGGAGTATGGCGGGGTATGGCGGGGTATGGCGGGGTATGGCAGAGTATGGCGGGGGCATGGCAGAGTATGGCGGGGGCATGGCAGAGTATGGCGGGGGCATTGCAGAGTATTGTGGGGGCATTGCAGAGTATTGTGGGGGCATTGCAGAGTATTGCACAGCATTGCAGAGTATTGTGGGGGTATTGCAGAGTATTGCACAGCATTGCAGAGTATTGCACAGCATTGCAGAGTATTGTGGGGGTATTGCAGAGTATTGCACAGCATTGCAGAGTATTGCACAGCATTGCAGAGTATTGTGGGGGCATTGCAGAGTATTGCACAGCATTGCAGAGTATTGCACAGCATTGCAGAGTATTGTGGGGGCATTGCAGAGTATTGTGGGGGCATTGCAGAGTATTGCACAGCATTGCAGAGTATTGTGGGGGTATTGCAGAGTATTGCACAGCATTGCATAGTAGTGAGGGATGGCTGAGCATGGATGGATGGATGGCTGGATGTCTCTGTGCAGCGCTGTGGGCACTACACATACAGCCCACAGCGCTGCAGACATCCATCCATCCCCCTCCCCGCTCACTGTGTACCGATCGGTACACCGATGATGGCGCGATCACATGGTAAACGGCCGCGATTAGCGGCCATTTACCGGGATCCGTGATGCGCCGGGTCCTCTGGACCCGGCGGTCACGGATGTGTTCGGGTGCGCGCCCCAGGGGGCGCGCGAGAGGGGAATTCTGGGAGGACGTCATAGTACGTCCTCCCAGAGTTATCCAACCGCCCTGCAGCCGTCATTCGGCTATGGGCCGGTTGGTAAGTGGTTAAAAATTTGGTATCTTAGTGCAGACTTCTGGGAACATCAGCAAGCCAATCACACAAGCAGAAAATGACATTTGTGTGACTATCTGTGTACAGAACCCCTAAAGGTAGTCATATTGCATTGCATTTTACAGAAAGTTAAAGCAGCTGCAGATTGAAAAGGAAAGGTATAATTACAATATGATTCGATTTGCAATTGTATATGCTATGTTATTATTTTTTTTTATTTGCTATTTTTTCCAACAAAAGTAGAGTTCCCTCTTAAGGGTCTACAGTTTCTCTTTGCTTCCCAAATGATCAATCTGTGAATGACTGGACTATATCTGACCCATCACTACAGATTATAGTAGGTATAATAGAGCAGGACCCTGTTCATCTCCTTATTTACTAATAACCCCGTTAGCTTCCATCTCTGCATTTTCTGCTGAATAAAATTCTGGTATTTTCTGTTGAATAGCATAATTTTGTTTAGGATACCAATTAGCATGCCCAGAAAAATAATGTCCCCCTGAATAAGTTTTAGTGGCATTACAAATACTAATTCAAATCCATTCTCAACTTTGCACTGAAAAAAACTTTCAGAGTACCAGCCACTCGTCCCCATATGTTTAAAAAATCAAAAATAATTTGATGGGATAATTAATGGGACTTTCATGCACCTAAGAATATTGAGAATTATTTATTTACATAAGACAAAATACTTTATTGTACAAAAATTGATAAAAACCACCCTGCAAATTCTAAAATTGAATCAACAAGCTCTGACTTCAACATTACCCCCCCATATATATGTAAATCATAAAAAGGCAGGTAAATAATAGTCATCAAGATCTTTCCATACATACAAACCCAAGCCCCACACCTTTCGATCATTTCAATCCAAGATCTTCTTCAGAGGCATTACAAAGTGGAGGGGGGGTATCTGAATGTTAAACAATACACAAATACACAAAAATACCCAAATTATATACAGTATATAGGGGATAACTTTGAAGTCAGAGCTTGTTGTTTGATCTTTTAGCATTTGTATGGTGTTTTTTAACAATTATTATTATTATTATACAGGATTTATATAGCGCCAACAGTTCACACAACGTGAAAGTATTAGTGAGGAATCATGAGTCTATAAAATAATCTTATTGGATCTCACAATGCGGTTGATTTAATAAAGGCAAATATACTGTGCACTGCAAATACTCTTGCTCCAGAGTTTAGTAAATGAGGTAGAGCTTAACTTTTAGCTCTCAGTATATTTGCCTTATAGTGTTTGCACAGGCAACAAAGACACATGTAATCAGACATAGGTGGCACAGCAGGACAATCGACAATATGCTAGCTACCAGATTCTGACCAAACAATTAGATAACCTGCAGAATCAGAGTCAAGTAAAAAAAATAGTCTGTTGTCTGAATTATGGAATGATAAGAGAATTAAAGTAGAACTATAAGCAAAACTTTTTTTTTTCATTTTTATTTTGGATAGAGCAAGGAAGGGTTATAACCCCTGTCCGTTTTTTTGCCATCTGTGTCCCATTTGGAAAATCTACTTTCACTTTCTGTCCCATAGCCAAAAAAGGGATGAGAGGAGGTTCATGCAAATTAGACAAATCCCTTGGGGCCCCCCAGGTCACCAGAACTACTGTTCCATTGGAAAATGTCACCACTATTACTTTTCCGGGGACAACCCAAAATTTGGGATTTTCTATTACTTTCATTTTCAATGATAATGATAGACAGGACAAATAGGTGAATCTCCCTAATGGAGGCACAGACAGCAATAAAAACCAAATAGGTGTTCTAATCCCTTTCCCCTCTGTCCAAAACTACAAAAAAAATACATTTTGCCTTCAGTTATACTTTAATTCAATTAAAATCTATCAAATTAATTAAATCTATCAACAGTCTATTGTACCAGAAGTCCAGTTCAATATCAATGACAATGACAAAAAATACAAATTATTATACAAATCTGCAAAACTTGATTTTTAAATCGAAGGTCATTGAGAAAAAGACATCCCACGGGAGAAGAGATTCCTACAGTTAAGATTTTTGAGCCCTTGAAAGCCTTGATACGTGTTTATCTGTTTACTTTTCTGAAGAAATGTGAAGAGGCATTTAGAACCATTATGGAGGCTGCTTATAACCAAGATCCATCTACCACGACTACAGTTTTTGTGAAAAAAGTTCACGTTTTGGATCAAACTTCTCTACAATAGCTGCAGAGAAACATACATTACAAGAATGTATAACTTTTATTGATCAAATAATAAGCCAAATTTAACCAAACACTCCTCATTTCAGGGCAGAGGTTGTTAACAATAAAGAAAGAGTAAGAAAAAGTACATAGCCACACCCAAAAGTAGTAGTAGACATGCAGGTGATAGAACAAGGGAGGGAGGAAATGTCATTGTCAGACCTAGTCATCTGAAAAGACAATGTTGGAAATTTCAGAGCGATTTACAAGTAAACAATTTATCTAGCCACAAAAATCAACATTCATAGATTTTTCTGCACATAGTAATGTTGGCAGTATATGTACAACAAGTACAGATGTGTCTTCAGGTCACATATGGCCTGATTCTGATGATAACATTGCTTCAAAGCAAGTGGTAAAAATTATTTTAACTTGTGGCCAAAGTTTTCAAATGAGAAAGAAACTTTGGAAGATACAGAAATAAAAATGGAGGGCAGAGGGTTTCTACGCATCAACAACAGTAAAAATTGCCACCAGAATCAACTGAACCAGTTACAGCTATTATAAAAGAATTGCTCCAAAAGCTCTGCTGAGGATAGCAAGCATCCTTGTAAATAACCATACCTATACCTTTAAAAATTCTTATATTTCATATTTTTTTTATCAGATAATTTCAGGAAGCTAAATAAATAAATCTCAAATAACAAGCCTGTGGTTCCTGATAATCCTGACATCATGTTATGAATAAATGCCAAAGCCAAAATATTCTGTGTGCTGAAGGTTTGCTTTTACCTTTCAAAATGAACATAACGGGGTTGATTTACTAAAAGCAAATAGACCGTGCAGTTGTACTCTGTAAGTGCAGTTGCTCCAGAGCTTATTAATGAGGTAAGGCTTCACTTTGCAAAAGAATACCCAATCACGTTCAAGGAAAATAAAAAACAGCATTTTTGCTTGCACATGATTGGATGATAGAAGTCAGCAGAGCTTCTGCTCATTTACTAAGTGCAATTGTCAAAGTGCACAGTCTATTTGCCTTTAGTAAATCAACCCGAATGTGTTTATGAGGCTGCCATCACGACTGAATATTAATGAATGTGTAGTCCATAAGTATGTCGGTAAAAATGAATAACAATTCTCATAGTCAGTCTGTATTATCCAGCATATAATTAAACTTATGCTAAGTATAGAAATTGAAGATGAACATTGTTTGATTTGTTTACCTTGTTGGGCAATGCATGGCTGAAATTGAACATAGAAAACGTTCAGCTACTTAAGAGAGAGGTGAAATTCTTTGCAATGCTCATTCATGGCAAGAGACAACTATTGAAAGAATGAGTTACAGCATTTTTTGCTGTCCCAATTTCAACATCTCTTAAGGTATTGGGGTTGATTTACTAAAGGCAAATAGACTGTGCACTTTGCAAAGTGCAGTTGCACTCCGCAAGTGCAGCTGCTTTAGAACTTAGTAAATGAGCAAAAGCTCTGCTGACATCCATCATCCAATCATGTGCAGGCAAAAATGCAGATTTTTTAAATTTCCCTTGCACGTGATTGGTTGTTCTTTACAAAGTGAAGCTTTACCTCATTTACTAAGCCTTGAAGCAACTGCACTTGCGGAGTGCAACTACAGTCTATTTGCCTTTAGTAAATCAACCCCATTGCATCAATTTTTGAGCACCATTGTAGGTAACACACAGACTTGCTAAGAAAGCCAAAGCCTTGTATGATAATTTGAAAAAAATATATCATGTAATTGGCCCATTTGGTTGAAACGCAGAAAAAGAAATTGCCAATTGGTACGTCATTAGGAACTGTTATTCAGCCCCATTTGTTTTGAAACTTTAAAGTGATATTAAACACACAATGTTTAACCACTTGACCTCCAGAGGGCTTCATGATCAGGTTATTTTTTGCTATTCGGCACTGTGCTACTTTAATTGTCAATCGGACAGTCATCCAACACTGTATGCAAAAGAAATTTATTTTAAAAATTCACACAAATAGAGCCTTTTTTGGTGGCGTTTCAACACCACTGGGTTTTTATTTTTTTTGCTATATAAATGGAAAAGACAGAAAACTTTAAAAAAACAAAACACATGTTCTTTCTGTTATAAAACACATCCAATAAAATCAAATTTCTTCATAAATTTAGGACAAAATGTATTCTGTTATATGTCTTTGGTAAGAAAAAAAAAAATCCCAATAAGTGTATATTAATTGGTTTGTGTGAAAGCTTCTGCAAACTATTGTATATATATTTGAAAATTGATCCATCCTGATGCCTCATTTTCTTAAAATGCCAGGATAGTACAAATACCCCACAAATTACCCCTTTTTTTGGAAAGTAGACAATCTGAGGTATTTAGTAAGAAGCATGGCTAGTTTTTTGAGTTGATTTTTTTTGTCACAATTGTTTGGAAAATGAAGACATTTAATAAAATGTGTTTTTTTTTTTTAAACATTTTTTTTTTACATACTGTCACCAGTGCAGCACAGAATCATCATATGACTGGTGTGGCAGTGGTCAGGGATACTGACTGGTGACAGTATGTAAAAACATTTTTTTTTTTTTTACTATTTCTTTGTACATCCTGTCATCAGAGCAGTTCAGTGTCACCATGGGGTAATCAGGGATTTTTTTAAACACTACTATTGCTTATACAGTGATGATGTGTCATGAATTGGTTAACATTCATGAACTACTTGCTTATGGTTGTGATCTGTGATTGGCTACAGCTAATTACATAGTACAGGTAGTCAGGTACCATGTGATTGCCGTGGGCCAATCATAGATCACATCCATAAGCAAGCTGTTCATCAATGAAAAACCAATGTGTTTACATTGTTATCATGTGATTGTTATGACTAATCATAGCAATCATGTAATACCTGATACAGGAGCAGCGCATAGTGCTTCCCTAGCCTAGAACAGGCTGGATGATGTACAGGTATGTGATCCAGCCTGCCCGTGCTGCCCACCCACAGCAGACGTACTGTGAGCAGTCCAGAAGTGGTTCATTTACATTATACCTTCTTTTTATGTATACAATATGGAAATGGTAGCTAATGGAGTACCAACATCCCTGAATTAGATGTATGAAGAAAAACCCTCCAAATGGGCCTTATACGGTACTGGGTCATTATAGTGTCAAGTCAATGAACAGTACTTCTAGGCAGTATAAAAACAAATCTTTATTAATACAAACTGTGTAAAACATTACAATACATCTTAAAAATTATAGGATACAGGTTCTTGGTAATTAAGATGGAATCAAAAAAGAACAAAGGAGGGGAAGTGCTGAACACCCAACACGTTTCAAATTAGATTTTCTTCTTCAGGGGTGCATACACATTATAGAAAGGAAATTACTTTCTTAATATGCTATGAATACATCTTGAATGAAGAACCAAAATTAAAATATTAATAGCAACTGTCCTCCAGTGTCAACATGGGGCATCTAGACCAGTGCCTGAACAGTGTGTCAAAAAGGTTTTTCCCGATCATTCACCACAGACTAGTGGAGATATGTGCTAAAGCAAGGGAGTCCATATATCACCAACAGCTCTTAAATGCATGGTCACCAAGGATCATGAAGTGAATTACATCATCTGTATATCTTTATATGTGAATATCATTCATGACAATCCATTCAATATCTGTTTTGGTCATTATATAAGAATAGGAAGGTCACTAGAAAGGGAGTCTATCCCACAGACTGCATTAAGCTGCAGTGTTTGAATTAAGCTGTGTGGATGGTCACCAAGTCAGAGGACACATTCTCTTTAAGTAAATGGATAATTGCAGTGCATTTATTTTAATTAAAAAAATTAAAAATAATTGATATACAGCTGTCATGTGACGTAGCTCTTCCTCAGCCAAATTGCAGGGAAACCCTAGTAGGAGTAGTTTCTAGTCATCTGCTGCTAGTTGCATGAAATTGTGTGGGCTATTTAGTAGGAGATTCTGCCAGTCACAGCCTGTTTCACACCCCTCGAGCCTGTGTCTATTGTTTGTATGTGCTTAAGATGGATGCACATGGTCTGACATTTGGACCATGTGTACAGCTGTCCTTCCAACAGAAGCTGGTCTAAGGACCCAGATTTTGTTGAAAGGACATGCGGGAAAACTAGCATCTAATCAACGCTCTCGGCCAATAGCTGTTAGCACTGATTTGTGTGTTCGGGCGGGGAGGGAGTCCCCTTGTCAGAGCACAAAGGCACAGCGGGAGAGATCGATGCACTAACACCACTTAGTTAATACAGTGATCTCTCTGTTTTTTTTTTTTTGTACAACCTGCTGGATTGAACAAAAAAAAAACTCAATGTGTAACAGGCTTTAGAATTACAGAGAAGTGTTGCTTCTATCAATGAATATGTAATATCTCACCCACACTGTGTTTAGATGTTTAGTGGGCATGGTGGAGGAGGGAGGGAGTAGGTTGTAATTTATCTGGAGTATATACACCCACATGTTTGACTCTATAGTCACGTGGGCTGCACATATAAGAAAAAGAAGGAAACAAACAGCTTAGAAAGGTACTGAAACTAGAGCCTGCACAGTAGATGCGGCAATGGCTGGTTTAGACAGTCTCAGGCTGCAACAGGGACAGAGACAAGAAGGGAGGGACAGTGAACAGCAGGATCAACCATAGTTTTTGCAGAATACAGAAAACTAATCCCATGGGGACTGAGTGAAAATGGACAGCATGACATACAGTATGTACTGAGTTTTTAATGATGTGAGTTTAATGACACTTTAAAGAAGGCAATGGCTGGAAATTATGCTATTTCTCCAGGCTTCTAATGCATGTAGAGAAAGACTTTGAGTTTAGTTTACTAAAAGAGTAGAGAATGCTCATACTGCAAAAATATTTCTTAGTGAAAGAGATAAGCTCAATAAAAGTATAAGATACAATTCAATTTACAAATATTATCTAATCATGTGCAAAGAAAATAGATTTATGATTGCACACATTTAACCACTAGCCGACCAGCTCAAGCAGATATACTGTGAAAGGTTGGCTCTCCTGCGCGAACTGACGTACCTGTACATCAGTCTGTGCAAGGAGGATAGCGGACGCGCATGTGCCGCGGGAGCATGCCCATGGATCCCGAGGACTCGATGTCTGCCGGCGACCCGCGATCGCGGTGAGGAGAGGCAGAACAAGGCGATTCCACATTCTGCTAGTTGACGTGATAGAGATCTACTGTTCCCAGCAATTGGGAACAGTTATATCTGTCATGTTCCTGGCAGTCCATCCCCCCTACAGTTAGAACACAGCCAGGGAACACCTTGATTGCCCCCTAGTGTTAACCTCTTCCTTGCCAGTGACATTTTTACATTGATCAGTGCATTTTTATAGCACCGATCAATGTAAAAATGTCACTGGTCCCCAAAAAGTGTCATTTGGAGTCAGATTTGTCCGCCGCAATGTCGCACTCCTGCTAAAAATCGCAGATTGCCGCCATTACCAGTAGTAAACAAAAACAATAAAAGTCCCTAAATCTATCCCGTAGTTTGTAGACGAAATAACTTTTGCGCAAACCAATCAATATACGCCTATTGCAAATTTTTTCTACCAAAAATATGTAGAATATATATCAGCCTAAATTGATAAATACATTTTTTTTTATTACCCGGCTCAGCCTCTTAGCAAGCCGCTGAGAACCTGAGCTGGCTGCCTCCACCCCCTCCACAGCCCAGTGCTCCAATTAGCGAGGAGGGAGTAGAGCAGACAGTGGTGACTGACAGTCTGCAGCTTTCTGCTCACGGACCTCTGAAAACTGAGTGATCGGTGGTGTTCGACCGCTCAGTTCTCAGTGTAGAGGCCCTGGGGTACAGATGCAACACGGGACCCAAGCTGCATCCACCTAAGTAAGTATGAATCTGAAAAAAAAATCCTTTACTTCTCTTTTAATAAAGCAACTCCTTAGAGTGACTTGTCATAGCAACAGAAAATGGGGGGGGGGGGTTTATTTACTAAAGGCAAATCGACTGTGCATTTCCAAGTGCACTTGGAATTGCAGTCACTGTAGATCTGAGGGGGACGTGCAAGCAAAATAAAAATCAGCATTTTTGCTTGCACATGATTGGATGATAAAATCAGCGGAGATTCCCCTCATTTCAGATCTTCCCCTCAGATCTACAGCAAGTGCACTTGTACTGCAGAGTGGATTTGCCTTTAGTAAATCAACCCCATAGTCACATGTATTCCATCTCACCCTTCCAATTCAAGGCTTTTTCAATGCTTCTGGCCTGACTTTTTTCTCCTGAATGCCTATTTTTAAACTTTGCTATATTTGCAACCCCCCCCCCCTTCCCTATCCATTATCAAGGCGAAGGAGATCAAAACGTAAGAAAAATCAGGGAAATTCTAATGTGTCTGGTTTAGCCACTGATAAAAGTAATTTTTGGCACTTTACAAGTAGGAGTTGTGCTGCCCGATGCATGTCTCTGGGCACAGAAATGCTTGAAGTACATACAGCAGTTGCATGAGCATGGCTCTTTTACGCCCTTTGTAAAGCTTCGGGATGAGTTAGGTAACCCAAATTCTTGCCATTTTCGATATCTCCAATTAAAACATTTGGCTGCAGTTTAAGTAGGGATTAGAAAAGTTTGTTTTGGTAACTCTGTACTTGAAAAGGCCCTGTTACACCTTGACCACTCTAATGCCCCGTACACACGGTCAGATTTACCGATGGAAAATGTCCGATCGGAGCGTGTTGTCGGACATTCTGACCCTGTGTGGGCTCCATCGGACATTTTCCATCGGATTTTCCGACACACAAAGTTTGAGAGCAGGCTATAAAATTTTCCAACAACAAAATCCGTTGTTGGAATTTCCGATCGTGTGTACACAAATCCGACGCACAAAGTGCCATGCATGCTCAGAATAAATAAAGAGATGAAAGCTATTGGCTACTGCCCCGTTTATAGTCGCGACGTACGTGTTTTACGCCACCGCATTCAGAACGATCGGATTTTCCGACAACTTTGTGTGACCGTGTGTACGCAAGACAAGTTTGAGCCAACATGCGTCGGAAAAAATCCTAGGATTTTGTTGTCGGAATGTCCGATCAATGTCCGACCATGTGTATGGGGCATTAGTTAATATCTTCCTACTATAGTACCCTGTTGCAGGCCAGGCCCAACCAACGCTAGAATTTATGATCTCGTTGGCTGCAGGATATCTCGGATCTCACTGATGACAATTGGGATGAATCATTGCACACTTACTTCAACTCTACCATCTCAGCTAGAGATAGACTTATTCAAATGCGAATATTCCATAGAATTTATTTTAAACCACTTCAACTTTTTCAGATACATAGAAGAGATACACAAAATATAGCAGTGCAGAGCTCAATACAGGTCAGATGTATACACATAAAATGTACATATTAAACGTACATAAATAAAACGCATGAGGCAAAGTCCCAAAAAGTATATCTTAGTCCAAGGAGATCAAAAGCTGCCCACTTGCAGAAGGGGGATCCCTCAGTTGGCAAGGAAAGGGTGCAGTGATAGGATAAAATTGTATTTGTTGTATCACCACCAATGTGAACCTCCACCAAGGGTCTACGCTGCTCACCTTATTGAGTGGACCTTCTGCGTTAACAGCAAGGTCACTCATGCATTCCCTTTCACAGGGTAGATTATGGAGATAGGGGTCCACAGGCAGTATCCCAAATTCAGTCTCATCGGTTGATATATATCATGTTAAAAACAAAAATAACAGACATAGTGCTCTCCATACGAAAAGGTATAAAATGTATTAAATAAGAAAAATATTACTCACAAAACAAGCACTGTTTCCCAGTGCAGGAGTATACAGCATAAAATGAACCAGATGGGTGGCTGTACTGACATCACAGAGCCCCTCGCACGCGTATCGTCCGTGTGGACTTCCTCAGCGAATTTGATTGGGGGCCCGTGTGTCAGCTCTTATATCTAATCCTGGTTCCACATACAATTCATGATGATACTGGAAACCCCGCCCACTCTCCAATAATATTGGGCGGCACAGTGGTCTATAGGCTAGCACTCTCACTTAGCAGTAAGAAGGGTCGCTGGTTCGAATCCCAACCATGACACTACCTACCTGGAGTTTGCATGTTCTCCCTGTGCCTGCGTGGGTTTCCTCCCACACTCCAAAGACATGCTGGTAGGTTAATTGGATCCTGTCTAAATTGTCCCTAATATGTATGATGGGCGGTTTGTTTGTTGTGCTCCCGCCCCCCCATCCCCATCTCCATATGAACGCCCCTTTAGAGGGTGGGCTTCTTCCCAGGACGCAGCAGCGTTAGCTGCCATTGAACGAGATGGATTTGCCTACAGCCACATCACCCTGAAAGCGCTCGATCTTGTCTGATCTCGGAAGTTAAGCAGGGTGGGACCTGGTTAGTACCTGGATGGGAGACCGCCTGGGAGTACCAGGTGCTGTAGGCTTAAAATTTTCTTTTTTTTTTTGACCCGGAAATGGGGGCAGGCTGTCTTTCAGGACACAGCAGTGTTCACTGCCATTGGAAGATAAGGATTTGACTTGGAAGTGCTTTAGCTCATAACATGGGAGGAATGGTGGCTGCCTATCAGTAAGTTATCAGTGTATTCAGCTTGCTTGTGCCCTATTAGATTTGTAGCCACTCCTGATTCTCTACTACTTAGTAGTTAAGTCCATTCACCTGTGTATTATTGGAGAGTGGGCGGGGTTTCCAGTATCATCATGAATTGTATGTGGAACCAGGATTAGATATAAGAGCTGACACACGGGCCCCCAATCAGATTCGCTGAGGAAGTCCACACGGACGATACGCGTGCGAGGGGCTCTGTGATGTCAGTACAGCCACCCATCTGGTTCATTTTATGCTGTATACTCCTGCACTGGGAAACAGTGCTTGTTTTGTGAGTGATATTTTTCTTATTTAATAAATTTTATACCTTTTCGTATGGAGAGCACTATGTCCTGTTATTTTTGTTTTTAACATGATATATATCAACCGATGAGCCTGAATTTGGGATACTGCCTGTGGACCCCTTATCTCCATAATCTACCCTGTGGAAGGGAATGCATGAGTGACCTTGCTGTTAACGCAGAAGGTCCACTTAATAAGGTGAGCAGCGTAGACCCTTGGTGGAGGTTCACATTGGTGGTGATACAACAAATACAATCTTATCCTATCACTGCACCCTTTCCTTGCCAACTGAGGGATCCCCCTTCTGCAAGTGGGCAGCTCTCCTCGGACTAAGATATACTTTTTGGGACTTTGCCTCATGCGTTTTATTTATGTACGTTTATTATGTACATTTTATGTGTATACATCTGACCTGTATTGAGCGCTGCACTGCTATATTTTGTGTATGTCTTTTTAGGTTTTGTATATTGGCCTACAGTGTCCAGCTGCTGAGTTTTAGTAATTAGGTTTTGCGCTGTCTGTTTCTTCTGTTTAAGTGTTACATAGAAGAGATAACCCTGACTGTCGTAAATGTCAAAAGCAGACCGGGGACCTTCTCCATATGCTTTGGGGTTGTGAAAAAGTTCATCCCTTCTGGTCACTAGTCAACCAATTTATTGCTACACATTTTGAAATATCCAATATATGCAACCCAAAGTGGTGTGTGCTAGGGATACTGGAAGATTTGAACCTGGGCACTTATCAGAAACTATTTTTACGATTCCTATTGTTCTATGCCAGGAAAACTATTGTGCTACAGTGGATATTCATATTAATTTGTGGAAAAACTTGGTCAATCAGGTTTTGCCGCTTTATAAGTTGACGTATGAAGCCGGGGGATGTCCCTACAAGTTTGATAAAATTTGGGGTCCATAGGCTGTACTTTTCGATATGTCAGAGTTACCAGATGCCTAATGCATTGTTAATGTATGTGGCATACCATACTTACTTTTTTTTTATTTGATATTTGGTTGGTACAGAGTGACATATGCTTTCCATCCAGGACTTATTTTACCTGCCCCTTTTAGGTATAACTATGACATGTCCCAAAGATTATTTGATCAGTTAGTAAGACATGGTGTTTTGTTTAGTTTTACTTTCTTTTATGTTTTACAACTGTACTGCAGCTTACTATGCTATTATTGATTATGTCACAGTGTTTATTTCTCCATTGTATGTACAGTATATTGTACCTTCACAGATGTGGAAGGCTGTTTATTGGAAAAATGTTTGACATTATATTCTGTTGTGTTAATACAGTGTATGTGCTGCATTCACTATTTTGTTAAAACTACTCATCAATAAAATACAGTATAAAAAAAATAGTAGGAGTGTTTTAGGTGGGTAAAAAGATGTGTGCATTTGTATGTGTGTTTTGTAGTGCTGTGCAATCCTACAACAGAGAACTTTTATGTACCATGATGTAATTTAAAACTCTTTGTCCTGTTTACTAGTAGAAGAAAGAAATAAGGGAGGTGATGCTCCACCCTTCTACATAGTAAAATGTAACTATCTGCTGCATTCTTGAGACAAATAATATTACTTTTACTGTATATAATAGTTATACATAATGTATAAATATGTTTTATATTTATGCCCTAATTAGGAAACAGTACAGTAGAAAAAATTTGATACTCTTAGTAGTCATGTGGCTTGTCTGTCTTTAATCTGACTTGTGAATACCATCTGTAAAGCCTTGGTTGTAAGTTTCATATAAGGGCTGATTCACTATAGCAAAGAAGGATAAACATTAAATTTCAAAAACAATTTGCCAGTGCTGCATGAATTTGCAGCATTGGGTAAAGAACCACAAAGAACCTCCATCTCTGCAGAGAAAGTATGCATAAAATGTTTGTCAATGTCTAAAGTATAAAATATAAGTGTTTGTGCCTGAGCCGCCATAGAACACATCAAATGTTTCTAAGTATTGTACCATGTCAAAGTATGGATCATCTGCCTTTGCTACAAAATGGCACTGAAATTATTTGTTAATACAGCTGCATTACTTCCAAGACTTAGTTTGTGTTTTTAAAGTAACAATTTTTGACATACTCTTTTAAAACTCCTCTAACATTAGCAGAATAAAGGAGTTTGGTGGAGTATGTCAAATGACTTGTTGAGATCCAGTCACTGGTCTTACAAATCATAAGTAACTCTATCTGGAGCACATCTGTTCTAATTAGCTGAAATTGAACTCCTTTAAAATGTATGAGACCCACATGGTCAATGACTTTATTGAGGTTGTCCTGTACTGTGCCTATATTTTTGTAGCATGAATGTGCCATTTAGCAATGGGAATGGGTCAGGTACAGATCAGCATGCGGTGGAACGTCATGAATGATGTATGTTACATCACTGGACAACATGATTGACGCTGGGTTACAACATGGGACATCACAATCATTTTTTTTGTTGGTGTGTTTGCTTTTTCAGTTAAAGAACTTTGTGACTGTGTCTTTGTTTTGTACTAATTTCCCTTGAGGGAGAAAATATTGTGGGCCCCTTACTCTTAAGGGGGTTTTCAGATTTTGGCAAGACCATCTACAAACCCTCATAATATTTTTGGGGGACAGGATGTGAAGATAAGACCCTTGTTTCTTCAAAGGGGAAGAGGTGTATTTGAAGGGGGTTTTAAAGGGGTGAAGACATCCAAAAGTTGACAGGCATGTGGCCTGGTTTGTCACAGGAAAGGGGTTCTGCACTTTCAATTCTCTCCCTTCCCTGGCCACCCCTGGATATGTGTCTAATTTGTATTGTAGGTGGTTTTAGGGATTTTTTTTTTCTCATTTTTATAAAAGTTCACTTTGATTTGTTACAGCATGTTCAAGTTTACGGCATCTCCAAAACATGTTATTTAAAGGATTTGTTTTATTTTAAATGTTAACCTTCAAGCACCTCTCCTTGCTGAATGGCCTTTGCTTGATATTAAGATTAGAAATGAGCTAAAAGTTCAGTCCGAAAACAGACACAGCCTGAACTTTGCTTGTCTCCATGTTCTCTCGAATTTTAGGCTTTCAGTCTGTTCAGCAGAAGCCAAATGTCATATGTAATAGTATTTTTTCTACCTATTTATAACAGCTTCCTTTTTCCTCTGTAAATGCCTGTTGAGGAAGCAGTAGGTGCCAGCACCCACTGTGTCCTTAGCAACCAGTGACGTCACCTGGACCCATTTATTTGCTGGCTGGGAATCCCCAGCCATGTTAACAAAGGGGCAGAGATAGTGGCTGACATTATTGCCCAAATATGGCCTGTTTCCTGACCTGTTAGGCTGTATGCTAGGATAAGGGTCTGTTATAAATTTGGGGGGGTGGGGGCACATGCTTTTCTACTTTTTTTGCTTAGGGTTCCCCTTAAAATTCATACCAGATTCAAAGGGTCTGGTATGAAATTTGGGGAGTACCCCACACTTATTTTTACCTTTTTTTTTGTGTCTCCCTTGAAATACTAAACCCTCATTAAGGATAAAGTTCCAGTATGTATTTTTAGAGGAAACCCTATGCCATTTTTTGTGTGGTATCAACCATTAACACCCCTAGGATAAGGGTCTAGTATGATGAAGGGAATAACCAGCCCCTTTGTTTACAAGTAGAAGTAAACAGTCAGAAGCAGTCATTTATTGGCAAATTAGGCTGTGTGACAAACTCACCCGGGACAGAGGCTATTGGAGGGGACTGAACGCAAGCCTCTTGCCCACCGATTATGGGCCCTAGCATTTGGGGGAATGGTGCTCTCTGTGAGCTGTATGCCTGGGGACCCTGGGGTTGGTGTTACTTTGGATTCAGCTCCATGTCCCCCCAAAACACACAGACTCTGGAACCCGTTATATGCCATATTAGAATGATAAGACTGAATTATACTGTTGGGACACATACTGTGAGGAGATGCTAATGTCATCAACTCCACTCACCTGTCTGATGTCAGCTATAATGTGTTTAATGTAAATAAGTTTAGTCTAGGTTCTAAGGGTATTCAACTCATTGTTGTTTGTTCTAATTAACCCTGTGTTGATGTTTATGGTAATGTGTGTAAATTGAATGAGCTGATCACATTGTCCTCTATACAATGTAGGAGACGGGACGACTCCTATTGGAGCTCATGTTAATTAGGTTAGCTTTGAGTCATCCTGGTGTATAAATGTGTGGGAGATCTCAAATAAAGAGTAGTTCTGATGTACTCCAAGACTGGTGTTGTCTAGTTCTTGGGGGTTCCTATAGCCAGATCCATTGGACTCGTGTTCCAGAACTTAGGAAGCGGTATACTGACGGAAGCACTCAAGCGGAGTGTGGGACGTTCCGTGACAGGCTGCATTTTGTTTCTTAGTAAATGCCAGTTTTGCTGTAATATCATCCCCAGGGCAGTGCCCCACCACCCTATGCCACTTGTTTCACAATCCCTTGCCTATTAGCCTAGAAAATGTTCATTACTGCTTTTTAACATCAGGCTCCCTTTAACATCAATGGAGATCAGATTTTAAACCCGAACTTCAGTTAAGTTTGCTGAACCGGCTTCAAACTGGTACATTCAACTTATTCCTATTTGTTATGTACATGTACATATCATTGCCTGGCTCACCGTTTTTGACAGTAGCATGCCTATCTATCCTTTAAAAGGTTGGAATTGAATTACAACATTTGTTTCCCACAAAGTTGTGGTTCTGTGAATTAGTGCAAAGTAGGGCACAACGCTTAGAGCAATACACTTAGAGCACTACACTAGGCTTGGGTTCAATGAATATGAGCTTGGGGTTCAAGCTGATTTCCTCAGCCCCATTCTTTATAAATAAGAATGGCCAGGTAACATACCACATAATGGAACATAAAAGAATGCAAGCATTCAGAGTATCCTTTATTTTATTATAGACAAAAAGAAAAAAGAAATAGGGTCAACTGTGGTTTTATGCACACACACACACAGAGGCAGCTCTAGGCTTTGTGAGGCCTTAGGCAAGACTTGGACATGAGGCCCCACTCACACCCATAACAGGAAAAGTAATTCAAGTGATAAAAACTAACTGTATAAATTGCATATATTAAGAGTCTTAAATCCTTTGAACTATGAATTCACAGTTTCTAGATATTTCTCTAACAAATTCTTCTTTAATCAAAGATCATTAAACATAGGGTTGGTAGGTGTATAAATGTGTGTGTATCTATAGATATATAATACACGCACACAAATATAGATAAAATGTGTGAAGCTGCAGCTAGCAACAAAAGTCAAAAACAATATTTCTCCATTTACATGAAGGTCAGGGTAATATAACCAAGCCAGCACAGAGTTCCCCCTTACATCAGAGTCTGCAGGATTCCTCCTTACAGTGCAAGGGAACCTTTGATGTAAAGGGGAATGCAGCAGACTTTCTTGTAAAGGGGAACTCTGATGTAAGGGGGCTCTGGTGACCATAGATCACCTTATATCAAAGTGCACAGCATTCCCCATTACAATAGAGTTCCCCTTTACATCAGGGTCCACAGAGTACCAACGGGAACTATGATGTGGGGGGACTCTGGTGACCACAGACCATATTCCGCAGAGTTAATGCATTAAGGTAAGGGGGTAGATTACTGAGGTGGAACCTTTGTATCAGTGCTCCCTTACCTTACGTTATTCACTCCCCCTTACATAACTGATCCCCCCTCAGACTGGCCTTGCAGCACTGTCACTGACCTCCTCTCAGGTGCACCGTGCAGGGCTCAGTCAGATGGCCCTCTCTGGGCTCCAGCTTGGTGGCTCATCCTTTATACTCCTCTCCACAGTCCACACAAGTTTTACTCCACGCGTGACCCCTGTCCTGGCAAGGCTCCTGCTCTTGACTCCTCTGTAGGCTCCCCCTGAGACTGCAGACAACATACAGGAGATGGTCAGAGAGTGTGCGGACATGATACAAGAGGTGGTCAGAGACTGCAGACATCATACAAGAGATGGCCAGAGACTGCAGGCATGATACAAGAGATAGTCAGAGATTGCAGACATGATACAAGAGATGGTCAGAGAGTGCAGACATGATACAAGACATGGCCAGAGACTGTGGACATGATACAAGTGATGGCCAGAGAGTGCGGGCATGATACAAGAGATGGTCAGAGACTGTGGGCAAGATGCAAGAGATGGTCAGAGACTGCAGACATAGTACAAGAGAAGGTCAGAGACTGCAGACATAGTACAAGAGAAGGTCAGAGACTGCAGACATAGTACAGGAGATGGTCAGAGACTGCAGACATAGTACAGGAGATGGTCAGAGACTGCAGACATAGTACAAGAGAAGGTCAGAGACTGCAGACATAGTACAAGAGAAGGTCAGAGACTGCAGACATAGTACAAGAGAAGGTCAGAGACTGCAGACATAGTACAAGAGAAGGTCAGAGACTGCAGACATAGTACAAGAGAAGGTCAGAGACTGCAGACATAGTACAAGAGAAGGTCAGAGACTGCAGACATAGTACAGGAGATGGTCAGAGACTGCAGACATAGTACAGGAGATGGTCAGAGACTGCAGACATAGTACAAGAGAAGGTCAGAGACTGCAGACATAGTACAGGAGATGGTCAGAGACTGCAGACATAGTACATGAGATGGTCAGAGACTGCAGACATAGTACAAGAGAAGGTCAGAGACTGCAGACATAGTACAAGAGAAGCTCAGAGACTGCAGACATAGTACAGGAGATGGTCAGAGACTGCAGACATAGTACAGGAGATGGTCAGAGACTGTGTGAACATGATTCAGGAGATGATCAGAGACTGTGTGGACATGATTCAGGAGATGGTCAGAGACTATGAGGACATTATTCAGGAGATGGTCAGAGACTGTGTGGACATGATTCAGGAGATGGTCAGAGACTGTGTGGACATGATTTAGGAGATGGTCAGAGACTGTGTGGACGTGGTTCATGAGATGGTCAGAGATTGCAGACATACTACAGGAGATGGTCAGAGACTGCAGACATGATACAAGAGATGATCAGAGACGGCAGACATGATACAGGAGATGGTCAGAGAAAGCAGACATACTACAGGCGATGGCCAGAGACTGCAGACATACTACAGGCGATGGGCAGAGACTGCAGACATACTACAGGAGATGGGCAGAGACTGCAGACATAGTACAGGAAACAGTCAGAGACTGCAGACATACTACAGGAGATGGTCAGAGACTGCAGACATAGTACAGGAGATGGTCAGAGACTGTGTGAACATGATACAGGAGATGGTCAGAGACTGTGTGAACATGATACAGGAGATGGTCAGAGACTGTGTGGACATGATCCAGGAGATGGCCAGAGACTGTGTGGATATGATTCAGGAGATGGTCAGAGACGATGTGGACATGATTTAGGAGATGGTCAGAGACGATGTGGACATGATTCAGGAGATGGTCAGAGACCGCAGACATACTACAGGAGATGATCAGAGACTGCAGACATGACACAAGTGATGATCAGAGACTGCAGACATACTACAATTGATGGCCAGAGACTGCAGACATACTACAGGAGATGGTCAGAGACTGCAGGCATATTACAGGAGACGGTCAGAGACTGCAGACATACTACAGGAGATGGTCAGAGACTGCAGACATACTACAGGAGATGGTCAGGGACTGCAGACATGATACAGGAGATGGTCAGAGACTGCAGACATACTACAGGAGATGGTCAGAGACTGCAGACATAGTACAGGGGACAGTCAGAGACTGCAGACATGATACAGAACATGGCCAGAGACTGCAGACATAGTACAGGAGATGTCGGAGATGGCAGACATAATACAGGTGATGGTCAGAAACTGCAGACATACTACAGTAGATGGTCAGAGACTGCAGACATAGTACAGGAGATGGTCAGAGACTGCAGACATAGTACAGGAGATGGTCAGAGACTGCAGACCTAGTACAGGAGATGGGCAGAGACTGCGGGCATAGTACAGGAGATGGTCAGAGACTGCAGATATACTACAGGAGATGGTCAGAGACTGAAGACATACTACAGGAGATGGTCAGAGACTGCAGACATAATAATAGAGATGGTCAGAGACTGCAGACATGATAGAGGAGATGGTCAGAGACAGCAGATATGATACAGGAGATGGTCAGAGACTGCAGACATAGTACAGAAGATGGTCAGAGACTGCAGACATACTACAGGTGATGGCCAGAGACTACAGCCATACTACAGGTGATGGTCAGAGACTGCAGCCATAGTACAGGAAACGGACAGAGACTGCAGACATACTACAGAAGATGGCCAGAGACTGCAGACATGATACAAGAGATGGTCAGAGACTGCAGACATACTACAGGAGATGCCCAGAGACTGCAGACATACTACAGGAGATGGCCAGAGACTGCAGACATAGTACAGGAGATGTCAGAGATGGCAGACATAATACAGGTGATGGTCAACTACTGCAGACATACTACAGGAGATGGCCAGGGACTGCAGACATGATACAGGAGATGGTCAGAGACTGCAGACATACTACAGGAGATGGTCAGAGACTGCAGACATACTACAGGAGATGGTCAGACTGCAGATATACTACAGGAGATGGTCAGAGACTGCAGACATACTACAGGCGATTGCCAGAGACTGCAGACATACTACAGTAGATGGCCAGAGACTGCAGACCTACTACAGGAGATGGCCAGAGACTGCAGGCATAGTACAGGAGACGGTCAGAGACTGCAGATATACTACAGGAGATGGTCAGAGACTGAAGACATACTACAGGAGATGGTCAGGGACTGCAGACATAATACAAGAGATGGTCAGAGACTGAAGACATGATAGAGGAGATGGTCAGAGACTGCAGATATGATACAAGAGATGATCAGAGACTGCAGACATAGTACAGAAGATGGTCAGAGACTACAGACATACTACAGGTGATGGCCAGAGACTACAGCCATACTACAGGTGATGATCAGAGACTGCAGCCATAGTACAGGAAACGGACAGAGACTGCAGACATACTACAGAAGATGGCCAGAGACTGCAGACATGATACAAGAGATGGTCAGAGACTGCAGACATACTACAGGAGATGGCCAGAGACTGCAGACATACTACAGGAGATGGTCAGAGACTGCAGACATACTACAGGAGATGTCAGAGACTGCAGACATACTACAGGAGATGGTGAGAGACTGCAGACATAATACAGAAGATGGTCAGAGACTGCAGATATACTACAGGAGATGGTCAAAGACTGCAGACATAGTACAGGACACAGTCAGACTGCAGACATGTTGGGGTAAGTAGAGAGACCTTTGCCCTGCAGAAACTCTTATGCCCCGTACACACAATCGGATTTTCCGACAGACCTTGTTGTCGGAAATTCCAACCGTGTGTAGGCTCCATCACACATTTTCCATCAGATTTTCCGACACACAAAGTTTGAGAGCAGGATATAAAATTTTCTGACAACAAAATCCGTTGTCGGAAATTCCGATCGTGTGTACACAAATCCGACGGACAAAGTGCCATGCATGCTCAGAATAATTAAAGAGATGAAAGCTATTGGCCACTGCCCCGTTTATAGTCCCGATGTACGTGTTTTACGTCCCCGCGTTCAGAACGATCGGATTTTCCGACAACTTTGTGTGACCGTGTGTATGCAAGACAAGTTTGAGCCAACATCCGTTAGAAAAAATCCTAGGATTTTGTTGTCGGAATGTCTGAACAAAGTCCGACCGTGTGTACGGGGCATTAAAGTGGTTGTATACCCGCAGTGAAATATATTTTGTTTAAAAAAACAAAAAAACCTGTAAGCAAAGGCATAATGAGCTAGTATGCAGCGCATACTAGCTCATTATGAAATATTCACCTTGGAACGAGGCCTCGGCATCTGATCCCGGTCCACGCCGAGGGAACTGACATGAACTGACATGTTCCCTTTGCCTTTCTTCCGGGTTCGTGGCTCTGGCGCTGTGAGTGGCTGGAGCCACGATTACGTCACTCCTGCACATGCGTGTGGGAGTCTTCTTCCCGGCAAGGTCCTGCAGCGTCTGCTGGACCTTCAGCCGGGCATTCACAGCGCATGTGGGAATCTGATGTAAGGGGGGCTCCACTGGGGACACCTGATGTGAGGGGGGCTCCACTGACTGGGGACACCTAATATGAGGGGGGCTCCACTGGGGACACCTAATGTGAGGGGGGGCTCTGCCGGGGACACCTGATGTGAGGGGGGGCTCTGCCGGGGACACCTGATGTGAGGGGAAGCTCCGCCGGGGACACCTGATGTGAGGGGGAGCTCTGCCGGGGACACCTGATGTGAGGGGGAGCTCTGCCGGGGACACCTGATGTGAGGGGGAGCTCCGCTGGGGACACCTGATGTGAGGGGGAGCTCTGCCGGGGATGCCTGATGTGAGGGGGAGCTCCGCTGGGGACACCTGATGTGAGGGGGAGCTCTGCCGGGGATGCCTGATGTGAGGGGGAGCTCTGCCGGGGACACCTGATGTGAGGGGGAGCTCCGCTGGGAACACCTGATGTGAGGGGGAGCTCTGCCGGGGACACCTGATGTGAGGGGGGCTCCGCTGGGGACACCTGATGTGAGGGGGAGCTCCGCCGGGGACACCTGATGTGAGGGGGGGCTCCGCCGGGGACACCTGGTGTGAGGGGGGGCTCCGCCGGGGACTCCTGGTGTGAGGGGGGCTCCGCCGGGGACTCCTGGTGTGAGGGGGGCTCCGCCGGGGACTCCTGGTGTGAGGGGGGCTCCGCCGGGGACTCCTGGTGTGAGGGGGGGCTCCGCTGGGGACATCTGATGTAAAGGGGGCTCCGCTGGGGGCACCTGATGCAAGGACGGACTCTGCTGGGACACCTGATGCAAGGATGGACTCTGCTGGGACACCTGATGCAAGGACGGACTCTGCTGGGACATCTGATGCAAGGACGGACGGCTGGTGGCAGGCGACGTGGCTAGTGACACGCTCAGGGCTCCCACTGATTCTGCATTATGGTGAGTTGAATTATTTCATTTTATAGTACAATGTAATAATAGAAATAATGCACTTCAATCATCCTGACACCATAACAACCATGGTGCCGGGATGATTGAAGTGCTAACACCAGGTGCTTGGAGTATCTTTATCTGCTGATTGTTAAACTTTCTCGAATACACATATTTTTATTGTGAAGGAACTGGGGCTGCTGTCCCGTCATTTTCCTCTCGCCCTCTCCCCCTTTCCCCCTCTCCCCCTTTCCTCCTCTCCCCCTTTCCCTCTCCATCCCTCATTCATCTCAGACTCTAACCACACCCTCTTGAGCAACGCCCATTTAAGCCATGCCCACTATGTCGCATAAACCACGCCCATTTTTCGCCGCGACACTTTGCGCGTCGCACTTATGTATTTTTCCTAAACCACGCCTACAAACGAATACCCCGCCCCTAATTATTGTACAGCTCCACCTACAGCCACAAAAGTGTCCCACGTTTTTTTTTTACAATGTTGTTACTATGCTTGAAGTGCCCACCCCATAGTCACACTTCAGGTCTGTCCTAACACAGATTCAGTCTCAGTCTGCCCCCAGCACACACTATACAGCTCCCATAGACAATGCTGTACAATACAGAGCAATGCAGCAATGACACAGCTCATCTGTGTCCATTCCTAAGCATGCCTCCCCTGTCATCTCAGGTTTGCCCCTCCTCCCGGCATCTTAATGCTACTCTGAGCACTCACTGCATACACAGTACAGAGTGTCAGGCACACGTGGTGGGTGAGGAGGAAGATGTCAGCAGCGCCCTCATTGAATAAAGGGCTGCAGAACCCTGTTGTGATGTAACTTCGGATTGGGCAGGGCAAAGGCAAAGTGTTGGAAACATCTCTATACTACACAGTGAGTGAAAGGGGAGCCCGGGGGAGGGCAGCACTTGTTCGAGCCGAACAACCGGTTCCCATGCAAAATATGCAATTCATTGGCAGATTCCTGTTCACACGTCTCTCCTAGATTCTCTGCAACACACTATTTCTTGATGATAGGACAGCGTGCCTTCACCTGACATAACAAAAATGGGGGAACTTATGTAATAATACCAGACACTATTGCATGTCTTACAGAAACAGTAATTGATTTATTGCCTCCCTGCTCAAGTGGTTATGTGGATGAGACTGTCACTATCCCGAAGGGATGCAATCATGCTGAGAACCTTTGTTATGTTAGACTGTTATTGCTCAGTTGAGCTCATTACATGATAGTTATCCTAATCTGGATAGAAGACATTATACTACCTGTTCCACCCTGGTGGTAGTAATGGGCCCAGTATGTGCTTATTTTAATTAATAACAACGTTGTCATTTTGGTGAAAGGTGGAGGGTTGATACATTTTACTGTGCTTTTATAATAATGTTTTACGTCCAATAAATTTGTTACTTTTTTGTTACTGCATACTGTCTGGGGTCACTTTCTACCAACTTTTCTGAGAAACTTCTCCCACTGTTTTTCACTTCTCCCACTGATTTTCAGACTCTGCCCTCATCAACTAAAGCATGTGCTGTCAGAATGCTTCCCAACAGTTTCACATCCATGAGACCCTGCCATAACCAGCAATCTAACTAACTACAGTATATACAGTACATACAAATGTACAGGTGAAAAACACACAAGGCAGGGGAGAGCAGGGAGCAGATGGGAAGGGGGAACACAAAACTGGGATGGGAACAAGGCAGCAGAATACTGAATGCAGGGCAAGAGCAAGATCAAGAGAAAATGACTACAGAGTCATGTAGCAGCATGACAAACAAGGTGCAATAGCAAAAGGTGGAACTTAAGCAGTGGCGGCCTGTCACAAAAAAAGTGGTCCCCTTAAGAGTGTCCAGGCGCCGGACACACAGCAGTCTATGGGAAGCTTTCCCAGCTTGCAATCAGAACACATCCTAACCCAAATACCCTCTTCACACATGATAAAAAAACAACATATACAAGAAATACTTTAAGTTTGTGAATAATACAAATGCTTCCAAACGGATATAAATCAACATTAAGGAGTCATATGAAAGAACACTATTTTATGTTTAAACTGAAGAAACACGATCTACAAAGAGATTATTTATATCCGTTTATATCCAAAAAGTACATACTATTAAACTGAAAAAGACTGCAGATAAGGGAACCAGGTGACATATGCAAATTTCTCGGTACTTGAGAGCAATATTCAACTAATCTCTAGTATTGTGAAGTGAACACATATCTAAAAATCATTTAGAAAATAAACTGCCATAGTTTGGCTAAAAGAAACAGAAACCATTACAATTCTTTATATAAGATGGCTGTGGGCGTGCTGCAAAGAGTTTGGTGTGAAATTGCCTGGCACTAGACGAAATTATGCTAATACAATGCTAATGCAGCTTAGCAATCCTAGCACATGTGCATTTGGAGAATAAATACGCTTTTGTTTTATGCTATGTTTACACCCTGTTTTTTGGGTTGTAATCTGCTGTAGGTAGTTTGATACATGAATCATGTCACTATAGACTTCAGAACCTGGTACATTTTGTTGGGACCGAGTTCACCTCCTGGTGGCACTGTGGTTCTCCTAGCTAATAGCTGCAATTCCATTCACTCAGCTCTGTTGCCATTCATTCTTGATATTGCTCTTGCCTTGCACTTTGTACCCTGCTACCTTGTTCCCTGCTCTTCCTTATTCCTTTCCCAGTTTTGTTTTCACCTTCCTTCTGCTCCCTGCTCCTCCAGTTTTGACCTGCCTGGTGTGTACTGTATATACTGTATAATGTATAAAGTTAGCTGGTTAGGCATTTTGTCAGTTTTCATTTTCATTCATTGTCATGTTTATTGCTTGCTAGTGTGTGGTCATCTTTGGTTTAACTGTAAATAAATCTCAATTTAACCATTTTAATATTGGGCAGTTTCACCCCTTTCCAGCACAGGCCAATTTTCAGCTTTCAGTGCTGTCACAATTTGAATGACAATTGTGCAATCATGCAACACTGTACCCATATGAAAATGTTATCATTTTTTTGAGGCAGATAGAGATTTCTTTTGGTGGAATTTAACACCATTGGGTTTTTTGTTTTTGCTAAACAAATGAAAAAAGACAGATTTAAAAAAAAAAAAAAAAGTTCTTCTTAGTTTCTGTTATACAATTTTGCAAATAAGTAATTTTTCTGATGTGCCCTATTAAGGCCGCACTGATGGGCATTGAAGGGCTCTGATGGAGCAGCATTGATGAGGAGGCACTGAGGGGTTGCACTGATGGGCACTGATAGGCGTCACTGATGGGCACTGATATGCGGCACTGATGAGAAGGCATTGATAGGCGGCACTGATGGGCACTGATATGTGCCACTGATGGGTTGCACTGATAGGCACTGATAGACATCACTGATGGGCACTGATAGGTGGCACTGATGGGCACTGGTGAGGTGGTACTGATGGGCACTTGTAGGCTGCACTGATGGGCGCTGATAAGTGGCACTAATGGGCACTGATAGGCATCACTGATTAGGAGGCACTGATAGGTGGCACTAATGGGCACTGATGGGCTGCACTGATAGGCAGCCCTAATGGGCCCTGATAGGCAGCACTGATGGGCACTGATAGGCAGCACTCATGAGCACTAATCAGTGCCCTGATTATCAGTGTAAATGTATGCTGTCAGAATTGCCAGTTACCGGCTCTCCTCTCCTCATGTTGGGACAGCGTGTGAGGAAAGGAATGTCAATAACCGACAAGTCTGTTTACATGTGATCAGCTGTGACTGGACACAGCTGATCACATAGTAAAGAGTCTCTGTGATTGGCACTTTACATTGGCACAGAGCTCGCCGGATGCATGCCCCACGGAGCATGCGGGGTGCGTGGCTCTGGAAGGACATCCATGGACGCCCTCCCAGAACTGGATGACAGTGGTTAAAGATATATATAAATGTAGCACCCTGCTCCTGAAGAGCAGATGCTATTCTTTTGAAATTTAAATTAGTTGAAGCTACAGTTAGGCTCAACTTATTATTGTCTAAATTTAATGGTTTCTGTACGAGTTTGGCTGGACTGTGCAGATTTCCATCCAACCATGGGTGGTACTGTCATCATTGGTGGATGCGGGAAATACAGTCTGGTCGAACATATTGACTACTCTTTATTCAGAAGCTATTCGGTGGGAGTGGTTCACAGGCCGGACATTCTGGGTAGGGGTATTTAAGGAACAGACACCTTCGTCTCGGGTTGGTTTTTTGTTCGTGATTCCTGACCCCCAAGCCTGGGGGGGGTTGGCGCTCCCTATCTCATGGCCCTCCTGGCCTGGAGACTACGGCTCCTTAAAGTTCTGCCTTGAGGTTGGCGGACCTAAGGCTAGCTACTAAAGGAAGGATCAGAGTCTTAGTGGCCTATTGGACCGAATGATGGTCTCTTTGCTGTCTGGCCTGCGGGAAGAAGCAAGGGATTGCAGTGACTAGGGGAGGACTCTTTGGGAGAGGACCGAGCATAAGGCTGGTATCTTGAGAAGAGCCTGGGAACTCAATCGGAGATGCATCTTGGATCAAACACAGCAGTCAGTTCATTCAAGACTGTAAGGTCTGTGGCAGAGACCGTGTAGATCACCACAATTAGTTCACTTAAGATTGTAAGGTCTGTGGCAGAGACCGTGTTCGAGTATAGCTGAACTCAGCAAATACCTCATCCACAAAGATCTTTATTGAATGTAGCAGGTTACAACTAGGGATGAGTCGAACACCCCCCTGTTCGGTTCGCACCAGAACATACGAACAGGAAAAAAGTTTGTTCGAACAAGCGAACACCGTTAAAGTCTATGGGACACGAACATGAATAATCAAAAGTGCTAATTTTAAAGGCTTATATGCAAGTTATTGTCATAAAAAAATTTTTGGGGGCCTGGGTCCTGCCCCAGGGGACATGGATCAATGCAAAAAAAAGTTTTAAAAACGGCTGTTTTTTCAGGAGCAGTGATTTTAATAATGCTTAAAGTCAAACAATAAAAGTGTAATATCCCTTTAAATTTCGTAGCTGGGGGGTGTCTATAGTATGCCTGTAAAGGGGCGCATATTTCCCGTGTTTAGAACAGTCTGACAGCAAAATTACATTTCGAAGGAAAAAACCCATTTAAAACTACTCGCGGCTATTGCATTGCCGACAATACACATAGAAGTTCATTGATAAAAACAGCATGGGA
This sequence comes from Aquarana catesbeiana, assembly GCF_042186555.1. NCBI lineage: Eukaryota > Metazoa > Chordata > Amphibia > Anura > Ranidae > Aquarana > Aquarana catesbeiana. The sequence goes on from NC_133324.1 coordinate 184,916,717, forward strand.
ATTCCCCACAGGGGAACCCCGAACCAAAATTTTTTAAAAAATTACGTGGGAGTCCCCCTAAATTCCATACCAGGCCCTTCAGGTCTGGTATGGATATTAAGGGGAACCCCGGCCAAAATTTTTTAAAAAAATGACGTGGGGTTCCCCCTAAATTCCATACCAGACCCTTATCCGAGCACGCAACCTGGCAGGCCGCAGGAAAAGAGGGGGGGACGAGAGTGCGCCCCTCCTCCTGAACCGTACCAGGCCACATGCCCTCAACATTGGGAGGGTGCTTTGGGGTAGCCCCCCAAAACACCTTGTCCCCATGTTGATGGGGACAAGGGCCTCATCACCACAACCCTGGCCGGTTGTTTGTGGGGGTCTGCGGGCGGGGGGCTTATCGGAATCTGGAAGCCCCCTTTAGCAAGGGGACCTCCAGATCCTGCCCCCCCCGTGTTAAATGGTAAGGGGGTACTTACCCCTACCATTTCACTAAAAAACTGTCAAAAATGTTAAAAACGACAAGAGACAGTTTTTGACAATTCATTTATTTAAATGCTTCTTCTTTCTTCTATCTTCCTTCATCTTCTTCTCTTCTACTCGAAGCTCATCCCTAGTTACAACAGAAAACAGGCTGTGGCAGAAGACGGTATTTACAGGTCAAAACATTATAATGCGTTCCCCCATGCGAGCAGATTATCATCTGGCCATGAGTGGCATTTTTTTGCCATAAAGACAATGTGAGAAGAAAGGGGAAATACATAATAAAATGGGAGGAAACTGAAAAAATGACCACATAATTGCAGTATATTAACCAACTATACTGAGGCTAATAAACAATGGCCTAAGGAAATTAACTATATAACATATAAACATGCTGTAAACATCAAATAGATAGTCCAATAAAAGTAAAATCCCACTATAAATGTACTGCTTGTGGAAAAGCCATGATAAGTGCTTGCGCTCCTAAAGACAAAAATGACATGTGTTCTCTTCAGAGTGCCTCAGATGTTCCCACATGGACTGACACTCACCACAATATGTTGACCCACTAATATTAGGTAGGTCACACTGCGCCTTTGAGATAATCCCTGTGTGCTTTTGCCACTGCCCACACTGCACCTGATGCCTGGAAATGGGCTCTTCCTATTATTGTGCACCACAGCTCAGAAAAAATAACGCCAAGGGAAAAATTCTCATAGCCTAAACCCGTTCAATTATATTTAAAAATGTAAAATATGAATATTCCACTCACTTACTATAGTGCCTATGCAAACTAGCACTGGGTGTATACAGCGTATGGAAGAGAGGAAGGCCGCTGCCACTCTGGTACCCAATTTATTTATCTATATAGTTCCACTTCAAAACAAATTTCATATAGGCCATTTTTTTATATTTGGTGGTTATAATAGTTAATATAATAGTTTTGTGATGGTAAATTCACCAGTAGAATGATTTTGTATTATGTATTTTAGCAATGTGTTGGCTGCTATGTGAATAACGATAGGTAGGGGCCAGCACTCACATTGCGGGATAATAGGTTATAATTTTCAATTTGATTTTTAATTTGAATTGATAATATAGTGGTATTTCTTATGTTTTTTTAGCTTGCATGTTAGCATTGCAGCGACACATATTAGTATCTGTTGCATTTGCTGCTATATGATTGCAGCAATGCACAGTGTATCCAGCGGTATAATCCTTAATTGGCAACATCAGTCCTTAAGGGGTTAAGTCAACTTGGGTATAAATCCAGACACTAAGATAGAGGCAAACCAGCTTCTTGAAGCAAAAAATGTGGCATGGTTATCAAGCCGTTATGTCATGTCCGGTGATGTCACATCCTGGCGCTAGAACTTGCGCAGCTTCCGGGTTCTGGAGAGACCGTCTTCTCTTCCATACACTTCATACACCCAGTGCCAGTTTTACTGTAGCAAGTGAGTGGAATATTCGTATTTTACATTTTTAAATAAGATTGAAAGGTTTTATGCTATGAGAATTTTTCCCCTGGCATTACTTTTTCTGAGCAGTGGTGCACAATAAGAGGAAGACCCCATTTCCAGGCATTGAGTGCAGTGTGGACAGTGGCAAAAACAAACAGGAATTATCCCAAAGGCGCAGTGTGACCTACCTAATATTTGTGGGTCAATATATTGTGGTTAGTGTCAGTCGATGTGGGAACATCTAACATGGCACTGTAAAGGTAACACGTGTCATTTTTGTCTGTAGGAGCACAAGCACTTATAGTGTCTTTTTCACATTTATAGTGGAATTTTATTGGATTATCTAGAGTATTTGATGTTTACAGTATGTTTATATGCTGCTTTTGATATTTACATATTTTTCTTATTTCTTTATCACAAGAATGGTGTAATATAATGCATATGTACAGCACACTGTAATTTTATCACATTAGCTTTTTTTACGCAGCAGCACAGTTTTCATTCATGCAATTGTGCACATTAGATGATAAAATGCTCAAATTAAAAAAAAATTGGGACTCTTGGATCTTTCATTATACTGTATGCCAGTTGATTTTGACCATACACTTTTATTTAATTAAACCATCAGTGACATCACTATAGTATTTGATTTTAATACCTCTTATTTGCTCTTGGGTTTTCCTTTAACCACTTGCCTACTGGGCACTTTTACCCCCCTTCCTGACCATGCCAATTTTCAGCTTTCAGTGCTCCCACACTTTGAATGGCAATTACTCAGTCATGCAACATTGTACTCAAACAACATTTTTATATTTTTTTTTTAGAGAGATAGAGCTTTCTTTTGGTGATATTTAATCACCATTGTATTTATTATTTTTTGTAATATAAGCAATAAAAGACAGAATATTTTTTAAAAAAAGTTTTTTCTTCATAAATTTAGGCCAACATTTATACTGCTACATTTCTTTGTTAAAAATTAACCCAAATCAGTGTATATTATTTGGTCTGCGCGAATGTTATAGAATACAAGCTGTGCTATGTATCATTGAAAATTGATCAATGCTGATGTACTGACTGTCTATTTAATTTCTTGAGGCCCTAACATGCCAGGACAGTACAAATACCCCTAATATGACACCTTTTTGGAAAGTAGACATTCAAAGGTATTTAGTAAGAGGCATGGTGAGTTTTTTGAAGTTGTAATTTTTTCCCACAATTCTTTCCTAAATTAAGAAAACATTTTTTAACAAAATTGTAATAATAACAAGTTATTTCTCAGATACAGCATAGTCATATTTGCAATTACACCCCAAAACACATACTGCTACTCCTCCTGAGTATGGGAATACCCCATGTGTGAGACTTTTCACAGCCTAGCCACATAGAGAGGCCCAACATCCAAGCAGCACCTTCAGGCATTCTAGGGGCATAAATCACACATCTAGTTTTCTGACTACCTATGAGATTTTTGGCCCTTTACCCCTATCTGTGATGCACTGTGTCCAAGGCACATAGTGATCACAGACACTTCCCGATACGCTCCGGGGGGGGGGGGGGGGGGGCAAGGGAGCTTGTTCTCAGGAGGACATCAATAGATGCAGTCCCAGAACTGGTCGACGGTGCTGTAGCCATCTTTCGGCTATAGTATGGTCGGCAAGTGGTTAAATTAGTATTGCAATATATTTCTTCCCCCGTTTTTCTGCCCCCTTCAACCTACCACCGCTCACTCCCTTTCCCCCCCTCCATTTTTTTGTTCACCCTAACTGGCAGTTCACCCACTAAGGAAGTGGTTTTGTACTACCTCATATGCACACTTTACCATCACCCCTGAGGTTTGTTCTCTTTGGAGCAGCGCCCCTTTTTTTCTATCATATTACTATTGATATTTTAGATGATTGCAAAATGATCAATAGTCTACCCAATCTACTGTAGCTGCTGTAGCCATCATTCGGCTATAGTATGGTCGGCAAGTGGTTAAATAGGTATTGCAAAATATTTCTTAACCGTTATTCTGCCCCCTTCAACCTTTCACAACTCACCCCCCCCTCCATTTTTTTGTTCAATCTGTCTGGCAGTTCACCCACTAAGGAAGTGGTTTTGTACAACCTCATATGCACAATTTACCATCACCCCTGAGATGTGTTCTCTTTGGAGCAGCTCCCCTTTTTTTCTAGCATATTACTATTGATATTTTAGATGATTGCAAAATGGTCTACAGTCTACCCAATCTTTTCTTACTCTATTGAGTGTATCTAACGTTGACAATTATTTTGTACATTTTGTTATAAAAAAAACACACTTTCCATATATTTTCCAAAACCTTAATAATTAATTCTGCCCGTATTCAAAAAAATTTGGTAAGAATTGTCAAACAAAGGGAATGGGGGAGCTAGGCACTGCCGGGGTGGATATGTACCAATGCAAAAAAAAAAAAGTTGAATAAATACCATTCAGGGTGGAAAGGGTTTTCATGCAGACTAAAGGGCAAGAGTGGAAATACACAAATCAATTAAATATTATGCTTTTGATATGCCTTACAAAAGAGCTCCGGTCTCCCCGGAGACCGGAGAAAAGTAGCTGCTGTAGCTGTAGCTGCTGATTTTTACTAAAAGGACACTTACCTGTCCAGGGATCCAGCAATGTCCTCACCTGAGCTGATTCTTCAAATGGCTTCAGGTGCAGGCTGTCAGTACTAGGATCCCTTTAGGATCCAGCAAAACCTGGCACAGCCTTTGCCTGGGAAACAACAGTGATTGGCCAGCTAACCTTTAAATCACCTGTATCAGCACACAATCAGTGCTCGTAATTAGGGATGAGCTTTGAGTTCGAGTCAAACTCATGTTCGACTCGAACATCGGCTGTTCGCCGAACAGCGAACAATTTGGGGTGTTCGCGGCAAATTCGAAAGCCGCGGAACACCCTTTAAAAGTCTATGAGAGAAATCAAAAGTGCTAATTTTAAAGTCTTATATGCAAGGTATTGTCATAAAAAGTGTTTGGGGACCTGGGTCCTGCCCCAGGGGACATGGATCAATGCAAAAAAAAGTTTTAAAAAAGGCCGTTTTTACGGGAGCAGTTATTTTAATAATGCTTAAAGTGAAACAATAAAAGTGTAATATTCCTTTAAATTGCGTACCTGGGGGGTGTCTATAGTATGCCTGTAAAGGGGCACATATTTCCCGTGTTTAGAACAGTCTGACAGCAAAATGACATTTCAAAGGAAAAAAAGTCATTTAAAACTACTCTTAGCTATTAATGAATTGCCGGTCCGACAATACACATAAAAGTTCATTGATAAAAACGGCATGGGAATTCCCCACAGGGGAACCCGGAACCAAAATTTTTTAAAAAAATGACGTGGGGGGTCACCCTAAATTTCATACCAGGCCCTTCAGGTCTGGTATGGATATTAAGGGGAACCCCGGCCAAAATTCAAAAAAAAAATGGTGTGGGGTCCCCCTCAAAGTCTATACCAGACCCTTAAGGTCTGGTATGGATTTTAAGGGGAACCCCACGCCAAAATTTTTAAAAAAATGGCGTGGGGTCCCCCAAAAATCCATACCAGACCCTTATCTGAGCACGCAACCTGGCAGGCTGCAGGAAAAGAGGGGGGGACGAGAGAGCGCCCCTCTCCTGAACTGTACCAGGCCACATGCCCTCAACATTGGGAGGGTGCTTTGGGGTAGCCCCCAAAACACCTTGTCCCCATGTTGATGGGGACAAGGGCCTCATCCCAACAACCCTTGCCCGGGGGTTGTGGGGGTCTGTGGGCGGGGGGTTTATCGGAATCTGGAAGCCCCCTTTAACAAGGGGACCCCCAGATCCACAGCCCTCCCCCCTGTGTGAAATGGTAAGGGGGTACTTACCCCTACCATTTCACAAAAAAAGTGTCAAAAATGTTAAAAATGACAAGAGACAGTTTTTGACAATTCCTTTATTTAAATGCTTCTTCTTTCTTCTATCTTCTATCTTCTTTCTTCTATCTTCTATCTTCTATCTTCCTTCGGTTTCTTCCTCCATCTTCTGGTTCTTCTGGTTCTTCCTCTGGTGTTCTCGTCCAGCATCTTCCTCTGCGGCGTCTTCCCTGTGGCATTCCCCATGATGTCAGAGGGGGGCTGGGTCACCCGTTACGTATCCCGCCCCCTTCTGACGTCATGGGGAATGCCACAGGGAAGTCCCTGTCAAGTCAGAGGGGGCGGGGTCATCGGGTGGCCCCGCCCTCCCTTATTTAAGAACCATCAGAAGAGGAGAAGCGTCAATCAGCGGGAGCCTCCCATCATGCCATCATGTATGCGGAGCGGCCCGAGGAGAAGAAGGGAAGAAGATGCCACGGAGAAAGATGCCAGACGAGAACACCGGAGGAAGAACCAGAAGAAGAAGAAGATGGGGGAAGAAACCGAAGGAAGATAGAAGATAGAAGATAGAAGAAAGAAGATAGAAGAAAGAAGAAGCATTTAAATAAAGGAATTGTCAAAAACTGTCTCTTGTCATTTTTAAAATTTTTTACACTTTTTTTGTGAAATGGTAGGGGTACAAAAGTACCCCCTTACCATTTCACACAGGGGGGAGGGCCGGGATCTGGGGGTCCTCTTGTTAAAGATGGCTTCCAGATTCTGATAAGCCCCCCACCCGCAGACCCCCACAACCTCTGGGAAAGGGTTGTGGGGATGAGGCCTACATGCAAAAAACCACGCATGCTCAGAATCAAGTACAGGACGGAAGCGCTCAGTCTGGTAAAACTAGCGTTCGTAATGCGCTCATTCGTCACCCTGTAAATTTTTGGATCTTTTAATGTTCTTTATAATGCTAGAAGAATGAAGTTGTTTTGCTGCTGATATTCACACAGAGTTCTGACAAACTTATTTCTTTATAATTTCTTGTGATCTCCTCAATAATATTTTTATTTTTTAAAGCCAGATCTCCATAAAAATGTTTAGAATTATTTTTTATAGTGATTTCTTTTCCTTTTTTTATTTAAATCAAGATCTCATTTTTTTTGATTATTTTAAAATTATTTTCTAGTGATCTCCATTTTTTTTGTGTTTAGTTACCACAACAACATTTATATCTTGTATTTTTTAACCTTAAGGAGGTTGGTGTCTCTTGTTATTTTGACATTGTATTTTTGAAATGTACCTGCCTACTCACAAACTGTCCTTTTTTAAATTTTTTTTACCGATTATTCTGGGTCATAACAAAAGAAAGAGGGAAGGCAATGCTGCAGAAACTGCAGAAATTTGTGAAGCCTTTGGACCCCAGGGCACACATCAACTATTTGAAAAAGAAAATTGGTAGCCTGAGGAGTCCATACAATAGGGAGCACAATCTGGTCCTGGACTCCGAGAAATCAGTAACAGCAGTAGATCACATATATGTCCCCAGGCTGTGGTACTACCACAGCCTGCGTCTTCTGTCAGACTAGACTGAACCCAGGCCATCAGGCTCTTTTCTTACTTGCACGCTTCCCTGCACGCTGTGGCTTTGTTTGTCGAGTTGTAACAGGAGGTGGAGGAGGAGGATGGATGAACTCAGAAAGGTGTGTATTTTCTGTCAGTTGGCCACTCAACCCCTTATTTAGGGTCTGTAAAAATGATGTTCTCACAGATGAGGCATTGTCCCTCCTCCATTTCCTGCATTTTTGCTGCTACTATGCAGCCATAGCCCCCTTGAATGCTGGGGGGGGTCTCTCAGGGTCTCATGAGCATCCCGAATGAGGGTAAGTGCTGCCTCCTCCATGTTCCTCCCCTTTCTGGGCCTTTTGGGTGGAAGGCGGAGGGGAGGGACCTGGGATTGGGTCAGTCCACTGAGCCCGGCCACCTCCTGACTGCTGCAAATTGAATGTTAATAAATAGAAAAGACTATCATTCTGACCCCAGCATTTTTCATCCTTGTCCCAATCATTTTTGGCCACTACTGTCTATTGATATGTAAAACACTTTTTGTTCAATCATTAATTTCTTATCAATAATAACATCTAGTTAACATCATTAATTTTAGGACAAGAAATATGTAAAAAAATACTATACCTGCCTCAAGCTAGACTCCTCTGCTTCTTCCTGGATGGAAGGCCCAGGTTGGTCCTCGGAAGCCGCAGCTGGGGGGAAGGAAGTGTGAAAAGTGATGACCTCACTTCAGTCTGGTCTGCTGCTGCTCCTGACCTCTGGGATGCCAGGACCTTATTACATTCCTTCTTGTATATGCTCCTCAAGCTACCAATTTTCCTGTCCAAAAAGATCGCTGTCTGTGTTGGGGACCTCCGTCTTCACAAATTCCAGCAGTTTCTCCAGCTCTGCCTTCCTAGCTGGTCTTTTATGATATAAATTATGTTTGACTTGCCACAAACTGGGCAGCTCCCTGTACCTATCGATAAATTGGCTCATAAACTCAGGCTTTTTGAACGGATTCATTATTTCTGCAAGACAAAAAACAAGAGAAAAATACTAACGTCAGGCTAAACTCTCATAATCTTATCACAATATAGGCCTCAACCTAGAAGCAGTATAGGCCACTGATGCCCCAAGTTAAAATGTTACCTTCGTTCACAGAGCGCACGTCCGACGCGCGCATGTTACGCTTTATATACACTGCGCATGCGTGAAACTCCGCCTGCGTCACCTGCGCCTGACGTTCTTTCTAGAATATTCCCCGCCCCTTCTTTTTCGCCGCAGTGGGAGAGGACATGGCGGAGACACAGCAGGTGCATAATTCCTGTAACGACGAGGAAAGCCTGGAGCCAGAAACGTCCCAATCTCGGAGGAGATATAAGGCCTCAAATATGTCCTTTGTAGAGATGATGAAGATGGTGGACATCTTGAAGAGGGCCGACTATGATGGGAAGTATGGACCTTACCTAAACCCAAATGTGAGAAAGGCCAAGATCATGTCTAAAGTTGTGAGAAGTCTGCACAGGAATTTTGAGGTACAGCGATCCAAGGAGCAATTGAAGAAGAGCTGGTCAGACCTGAAATTGAGGGAGCAGGATCAGTACAGAAGGATCAAGAAACTGCTTCTAAAAATAAAAAAAAATATTATTACTTGTATGCTGCTCCATGTGCTTTTCTTTACTGTTGTGCAGTTTTAAATGGCAACTTTCAGGCTCGTGGGCACAGTAATAGTAAACATCGTTCGTTCGTCCACTAATAATACAATGTTTTTTGCAGATACAGGGTTAACTACATTTGGTCATGCCTATTTGTATTAAAATAAGTTTAGTACATTGTTATCTAGATGTGTTTGTAACTAGAATGAAATGCAAACTTGATTCAGTGTAATGTAAGGAGAGGACACTCAGCAGATGTTTACACATCTGGACTCAGGAGCACTAATGTGGGACACCAGAACAAACTTTTTAGGGTGTCCCACACAGGTGCTCCAGGGGATACTAGGGGTGTCTCCATGTGTGAATATTGTCCAAAAAAGGTAATTATTCCAGCTTTGGTAAGGGAAAAAGTCATGTATTCAGCTTGGAACTCTGCCAAAACAGACAATTCTACGACACTTCCAAGCAATGTTTAATATTCCTATTTCTGGCCTCTGTGTGCTAAGTATACCTTTTGTTTAATTCTCATAGGGGAGAAAAGACTCAGGACGTCTGAGGACACCAGAAACCCCCAACCTCATAAAGAAGGGAAACTCAGCACACCACAACCTGAGGATGTGGAGGAAGGAGAGGTGGATGACGTGGTTGAAATAGTGACCACAACAGGTATGCCTGCATATTTATAATACATGGTGTTTTTTTTTTTATTTTAGGTGATGTGCATGTTGTGGAAGAACAATCTCCTCATTTCACCAGTGCAAGTGCACAAATGCTAATCCAGGACATAATGGTGCGTAGTCAGGATTTAGACATCATAAAGCAAAAACCCAATGACGTTGAACAAAAAATGAAGAACATGACTGATGTATTAGGGAGAATCTAAATAACAACAAAATTACACCATTTTATAAATTTTTGGAAAAATTTCCTAAAGTTTTAATACATTTTAAAAGCCAAATTTTGAAGATGCACACAGTGCGTCAACATGTGCTATCTGCCATCATGGGATATCAATGTATGCATTTTGTGGGTTCAACCCCTTCCTCGCAACTCAAGTAGGTGAGAGGAAGGGGTTGCACCCCCAAAACATGTCCTTTGATCCCCCATGAAGGGAGCTAGCACATGTTGACATTAGGCATGGGATCAGGAGGGAAACCCCCATTTTGAATCCCAATTTTTGTGCATCTTCAAAATTTGTCTTTTACAGGGTTGACATCACCCCAACTGATGAAGGCAAGATCAACACAGTTTTGACATACTCATATCTGATATTGCCTTCACTTTTTGTATGTTGAACTTTGTAAGTTCCAGAGTTGTGTATTTTATGGTTTGAAACATGTCTGTTAAACCAAAATATAAAACTAAAAATGTCAAACTTAATTAAACAAAGATGTATTTTTGGTGGAAAAATGTTTTACAACACACATGTGAATGTGCACGGAGTAAAAGTTTTTATACTCAACAATGTGTGGCTTCTTCTTTCAATGCTCAATACCAATTTTTGTATTAAGTTGGTGTTTACAGTGACAATGGGGGTTATTTAATAAAGTAAAATCCACTTGGCACTGCAATGTGCACTAGGAGAACCGAGGAGACAGCTAAAAGAAACACAAGCAGTAAATCAAATTCAAGATGATTTCAGATCAAAATAATTTTTAATTTTAGAAAAGAATCAAAAATTTGCTAGCATACCAATGGCCCACCTACACGTAAAATAGTCCAGATACTTTTGCCGCACATCATGGGCGCTTTGGGGGGGCAAGCTAGGACGGCCAGCTTCCAGGGCCATCATTTGATTTATGTCCTGAATTGCGGCCTCAGGCCTAACTGAGGCCACATAATTTGGAGCAGTTATCCTTAAATAATTATGTAGAATACAGCATGCTAGCACTATGTGATTCAGTTTATACTCCGCCATGTTGATTGCCGTAAGGAATAGGTGGAACCGGCTGGCCATTATACCAAACGCATTCTCCACCACTCTTCTGGCTCTGGCCAGCCGGTAATTAAAAACCCTCTTCTCCGGGGTGAGGGTCCTCTGGGGGAATGGCCTCATCAGATGTTCACCCAGACCAAATTCTTCATCTGCGGCAAACACAAATGGAAGTCCTCCACGTTCTCTTCAGCAGGTGGCAATCCCAAGCCTTCCACTCTGGCAAAGACTCCACCATACGAAATCCAGCCATTCTTCCCCACGTCCACATATAAAAACTCATATGTCACCGACACCACCGCTAACAAGATGATACTATGAAACCCCTTATAGTTAAAATAGTATGACCCCGAGTGGGGTGGTGGTACAATGTGGACATGTTTCCCATTAATTGCCCCTCTGCAGTTGGGAAAGTCCCCCACCGCTTGGCAAACTTGGAGGCCACAGTCTGCCATTCCTGTGGCATTGAAGGAAACTGTGGAGTCAAACCAGAAAAAATAAAATTACTACTTTTGCACATAACATAGCAAGCAGATTAGACACAAACATTCTTGGCTAACATCAGTATAACATTTATTTAAAGGAGTATTTAAAGAAAAAAAGATAAGGTACACTTATCAGATTCCTCTCCCCCTCTGATGGCCCATTGTAAAAATTTTATGGGGGGGGGTTCTAGATGAGTTTGGCCTGAATTTAAGGACAACAATAACATTTGTACACATTTTAGGGGGTGTATAGGGTAAAGCACTACTATGGAGCTAACAAAATACATTGTTAAGTGACAAGGCTAGGTCTGTATGGGTCCAGGATAGCATGCTGGGGAGGTTACTGAAGGCAAATATGCATGAAGGACAAAAAAGGAGCATTAAAAGCTTACAGCATGCATGAGGACAAAGGGGACATTCACAGCATATTACAATCATCGTATTTAGGGAATGATGAAAGAAATACAATACATTAGCAAACATTAAATACATAGAATGTGATGTTAAAGGAGAAATCATACCTTAATATAGTCCTTCTGCAGAACAGGTCTCTGGAACAATGATCCCCAGAGTCTGGGGGGAGATGCCTGTTGAGAAACTGAGGTCCTGCAGACTTCTCCCTGTCGCCAAGTACCGCAACATGGCGACGAGCCTCTGTTCAGGAGTGATGGCTTGCCGCATGCAGGTGTCCTGCTTCGTAATATAAGGGGAGAGCAAAGCCACCAGACGGTTAAAAACAGGGTCCGTCATCTGGAGAAAATTCCTGAAATCATCAGAATTATTCTCCTGGATCTCCCGCAACAAAGGCATATGACAGAATTGGTCATGCTGGAGCAACCAATTCTTTGTCCATGAACTCCTCCCCGCCCAGTTCATGGGCTGTGCTTGGGTCAAAGCAAGAACCCCAACACCAACCCCCGCACAGCACAAACTCTACGACGAGTACGTAAACGCAACATGGCTTCAAAACGGTCGGCTGGTCAGAACGAACTAACAGAAAGCACTGAAAAACAGAAATGCCTGAGAAGAGCAAGCTGAAAATCAGAAACGAGCGGACAAGAACGCACTGAAAAACAAATGCGTACTATAATAATATGCACTGAAACCCAGATGCGAACTGACTACACGCACTGAAGAACAGATACAAACCCACAAGCACAAATTGAAGAGCAGTAATGATCTGAAAAGCACGAGGCTGAAAAGCGCGAACCGTCTCTCACCAAACTTCTACTAACACGAGATAAACACAAGATTAGCAGAAGGAGCCAAAAAGGGTGGCACGCTTCGTATGGAACGTCCCTTTTCTCGTGCCGTCGTACGTGTTGTACGTCACTGCGTTCTTGACGGTCGAAAGTTCACATACCTTTTGTGTGACCGTGTGTATGCAAGCCAAGCTTGAGCGGAATTCCGTCATAAAAAACATCCAAGGTTTTTCCGATGAAAATTCCGATCGTGTGTATGCAGCATAAGCAGGTTTTATCATAATATAAAGATAACAGTGTACTTTTTCAGACTCAAAATTCAAGAAATTGTACAGATTTTATGCACAACATGTTATCTTTTTGCTAGGATGTAATTTCAGAGGGAAAGAGCAAGTAGATTTTATCTGGAATTAAAAAATAGAGTATCTAAAAAAAATGTATGGATTTGCTGCACAGTATGATGTCCCTTTTAAAAGGATGCCATTTCAGAGGGATTTTATTTGGAAATAAAAATTATAGTGAATATTTGATGAGACATAGGACAGAAAAATTGTACAGATTTGCTGACTAGCATGTTATGCTTCTTAGTAAAATATAGTTTTTAAAGTGATAGAGTGGTCAGATTTCATCTGGAAATAAAAAAAAATACAATTTATAGCCAGCTTTAGTGGGACAACCTAAAGAAGTTAGGAAATAGGGAGATGGTGTCACTAGCATCTGAGGGGTCTAAAAATAAGTCCTTGAATTTGGGGGATCAAAAGAATACATGTGTAGATGGGCTGCAAAAAAGTGTATACGTTGAAGCTAGTGGGCCTTCCTGGAATCTGGTATAGCCCTGGTAAATTTAGGTAGGTTACAATAAATAAATATGTCAGTCATCCAGAAATCCTCAGCATAAAAATAAAAGCATTTTCTGTCCATCAGCGCAAATCTATTTATAAACAGTCATGGCAATTAGTGGATGTGTTTCTTTGCTGCAATTTGAATGTGGTGCTGAAAATATTAGCTCTAAAAAGCAAAGTTGGGTCTGTTTACAATGAATACAGGACGTACACTTCACTCTCTGTAGCCCACCACACTGAAATTCACTGTAATATAAACAGCAGCAATATACAGTAAAGATTATAGCACTCTATACTCTATGGTCACACACTAGTACAGTACAGTAACACGAACTGTTCCTCCCTGTAATCATTGTCAGCTGTCACTCGTTAACTTCAACACACACCAAAAAAGGTTGATGGGAGAGGTGACTTTTATAGAGAGTGGGGGCTGGCACATTGTTAATACCAGATTATTGGCTACAGTATTGCACCTGACCATAGTTCACAGTCCATGCAAATCATTATGGGGAATTATTTTTGGCACTCCAGAGAACTTGAAAATTCAGCATTTGGGTAAAATTTGAACAAGCACAGTTCAGGCTGAATCCTGCATTGCCCAAAACCTCATTCCAATCCTGCTCTCTAAAAGAGGATTTCTCTCTCAATACTCAAATTAAATATACAGAAGAGCTAGTAAAGGCAAAGCTCAATAATGAGACAGATATAATAATTTTACATTTTGAAAATCTACAAATAAAAAAAGTAGGCTGGAAACAATCCCTCCCTTTAAACAGGAAGAATAAATTGCTGGAGATATACTTGAATATATTTTAAATAATGCAAATTGGGTAGGGGCTACCCATTCATATACTACAAGGACTAGTGATAGTCTTGTCCACGAAAAAAAAAAAAAAAACACACAAAAACAGAAGCTTTAATGCACATGCCTGATTTTAGATCCTGTGATGTCATCAATGGCTTTCTTTGCTTCTCCATGTATAATAGCTGAAATCACAGCTGGTGTGAGGATCCAAAAGGTTGTGTATAAAGCTTCCAGAAAATGGAAGCTGACACTACATTTTCTATGATCAAACAATATTTCCATAAACAGTAAAGCATTTTTCAGAAATTACATGTAGAAGGCACCAATGAAATACTCTATATTATGGGGACAGAAATATGTATACGATTTATCTTGTCTGGAATTCTTTGTGAAAAAGCACACATTTGAAAAGCCCGCAATTATCGGTGCTGCCATTGCTTGTATCCTGTTCTCTATTTGTTTTTTTATTTGTTACACACCAATTATACAGCACTGCATCAAAATAAAAGCTAAAACCAAGCTTTTACAGGAATAATTCAATAAGGGCAGTTGCTTTTAACTTCTATGGACTGGTAGGGCCTCAAGCTAATGATCATGCACCAGATAGGGATGAGCCGAACACCCCCCGGTTCGGTTCGCACCAGAACCCACGAACGGACCGAAAGTTCGCACGAACGTTAGAACCCCATTGACGTCTATGGGACTCGAACGTTCAAAATCAAAAGTGCTCATTTTAAAGGCTAATTTGCATGGTATTGTCCTAAAAAGGGTTTGGGGACCCGGGTCCTACCCCAGGGGACATGTATCAATGCAAAAAAAACTTTTAAAAACGGCCGTTTTTTCGGGAGCAGTGATTTTAATGATGCTTAAAGTAAAAAAAAAAAAAGTGAAATATTCCTTTAAATATCGTACCTGGGGGGTGTCTATAGTATGCCTGTAAAGTGACGCGTGTTTCCCATGTTTAGAACAGTCCCTGCACCAAATGTCATTTTTAAAGGAAAAAATCTCATTTAAAACTGCTTGCGGGTTTAATGTCATGTCGGGTCATGGCAATATGGATGAAAATCAGTGAGACAAACGGCATGGGTACCCCCCAGTCCATTACCAGGCCCTTTGGGTCTTGTATGGATATTAAGGGGAACCCCGCACCCAAATTAAAATAAGGAAAGGTGTGGGGCCACCAGGCCCTATATACTCTGAACAGCAGTATACAGGCGGTGCAAACAAGACAGGGACTGTAGGTTTGTTGTTAAGTAGAATCTGTTTGTAATTTTGAACATTTTTAACGTGTTTAGCTCCAGCCAAAAAATCTTTTCTAAGCTTTTTGGAAAACATAGGGAAGGGTTATCACCCCTGTGACATTTGTTTTGCTGTCTTTCCTCCTCTTCAGAAGATTTCACCTCACTTTTTTGTCCCAATGAAAAATGTTTTTTGAAAATTTGGGTTTTTTTGTGGAACAAGGATTGGAAAGCATCAGTGGAAAGGAGAAATTGTTTTCCCATATTAACTCTTACAGGAGAGAATTTCCCTTCCTAGGGGTAGATTTCATCTCACTTCCTGTTGTCTCCTTCCGTTTGCAAGTAGGAGTCGTTTGTAAGTTAGATGTTTGAAAGTAGGGTCCTGCCCTATATACTCAGCAGAAATTTGGGCCTTAGGTGTTGCTGTGGCCACAACACTGTAAGCCCTCACAGGGCCCTGCTGTGAAATATTAGATCAAGAATTGTAATTACATGCCCCTGTTGAACAGGAGCTGAAAAATTAGGCCTTAGGCACTGGTGCTGGTGCCACAAGACTGCAACCCCTCACAGACACTCTAGTTGGAACGCAGGAACGAGCCCTGCTGCAAATTATTGCTTCAAAAATTGTAATTACACGCCCCTGTTAGACAGGGGCAGAAAAATTGGGCCTTAGGCACTGGTGCTGGTGCCACAACACTGCAACCCCTCACAGACACTCTAGTTGGAACGCAGGAACGAGCCCTGCTGCAAAGTATTGCATCAAAAATTGTAATTACACGCCCCTGTTAGACAGGGGCAGAAAAATTGGGCCTTAGGCACTGGTGCTGGTGCCACAACACTGCAATCCCTCACAGACACTCTAGTTGGAACGCAGGAACGAGCCCTGCTGCAAAGTATTGCATCAAAAATTGTAATTACACGCCCCTGTTAGACAGGGGCAGAAAAATTGGGCCCTAGGCACTGGTGCTGGTGCCACAACACTGCAACCCCTCACAGACACTCTAGTTGGAATGCAGGAACGAGCCCTGCTGCAAAGTATTACATCAAAAATTGTAATTACACGCCCCTGTTAAACAGGGGCTGAAAAATTGTGCCTTAGGCACTGGTGGTGGCGCCCAGAACCAAAAATGTTCTTACAAGCTATCAGCGTGATGATTGAGGAGGAAGAGGATAATTACTCAGGGATAGTCACTCAGCATCAGCATAGGCAGTCTTTGAAGGGATCTGAGATTTCAAAAAAAATTATTCGGTTACATCAGCATCAGATGCTTGGTAGCTGGTGGTGATCCAAGACTCATTCATTTTTATGAAGGTCAGCCGATCGACCGAGTCGGTGGACAGACGCACCCTGTGATCGGTTACCACGCCTCCAGCAGCACTGAATGTGCGTTCCGAAAGAACGCTGGATGCAAGACAGGCCAGTAGCTCAATTGCATACTGTGCAAGCTCTGGCCAGTGATCCATCCTCAAGACCCAGTAACCCAGAGGATTTTCGGTGGGAAAGGTGTCCAAGTCTGATCTTGCCCCTAGGTATTCCTGCACCATGTAAAACAGACGCTGGCGATGGTTGCTGGAACCGATCATACCTTGGGGCTGCGGACCAAAAAATTGTCTGAACGCATCGGTCAGACGGCCACCTTCTCCACCGCTCCTTCTTTGACTGACCGAAGCCTCAGCAACACGTTGTCCAGAAACAGGAGTTTGTAACCTCCCAGTCTCTGGGAACGCGTTGCACAGACCTTTCTGCAAGGCCTCCCGAAGATGTTTCATCCTCTGCTCCCTCTGCGATGGCAAGATAAGGTCCGCAACCTTACCCTTGTAACGTGGATCAAGGAGGGTTGCCAGCCAGTATTGGTCCTTCTCCTTGATACCACGAATACGAGGATCCTTACGCAGGCTTTGCAGGATCAGGGAGGCCATGCAGCGTAGGTTTGCTGAGGCATTCGGTCCGGAGTCCTCTGGGTCACTAAGAACGACATGGTCCGCAGCCACCTCCTCCCAGCCACGTACAAGTCCATGTGTTTCTTGGGACTGATCCCTTAAAGACTGCTGCTGATGCTGAGTGCCAGGCTCCACCTCCATACTGACACAATCTTCCTCCTCCTCCTCTTCCTCCTCGTCCTCTTCCTGTGTGATCGGCGGGCACGCAGGAACACTGTCTGGATAAAGGGGGCCTTGAGAGCTAAGGAAGTCCTCCTCTTCCTGCCTCTGTTCTGCCTCAAGTGCCCTGTCCATTATTCCATGCAGCGTGTGCTCCAACAGGTGGACAAGGGGGACAGTGTCACTGATGCATGCACTGTCACTGCTCACCATCCTCGTGGCCTCCTCGAATGGTGACAGGACAGTGCATGCATCCCTGATCATGGCCCACTGGCGTGGGGAAAAAAAAACAAGCTCCCCTGACCCTGTCCTGGTGCCATAGTCGCACAGGTACTCATTGATGGCCCTCTGCTGCGTGTGCAGCCGCTGCAGCATGGCCAACGTTGAGTTCCACCTGGTGGGCATGTCACAGATTAGGCGGTTCTTGGGCAGGTTAAACTCCTTTTGGAGGTCCCTCAGCCGAGCACTGGCATTATATGACCGGCGGAAATGCACACAGACTTTCCTGGCCTGCCTCAGGACATCCTGTAAGCCCGGGTACCTGCCCAAGAACCGCTGCACCACCAAGTTAAGGACGTGAGCCAAACAGGGCACATGGGTCATTTGTCCCTGTCGGAGGGCAGAGAGGAGGTTGGTGCCATTGTCGCAAACCACCATTCCTGCCTTAAGTTGGCGTGGCGTCAACCACCTCTGAACCTGCCCCTGCAGAGCTGACAGAACCTCTGCCCCAGTGTGGCTCCTGTCCCCCAAGCACACCAGCTCAAGCACCGCATGGCATCTTTTGGCCTGCGTACTTGCGTAGCCCCTTGAACGCCTACGGAGCACCGCTGGTTCCGAGGAAGAGGCCATGGAGGAAGAAGAAGAGGAGGGGGTGGAGGAGAGAGGTGTGTCACAATCAGCATTTTGGAGGCGTGGTGGCGGAACAACCTTCAACACTACTGCACCTTGTCCTGCATCCTTCCCAGCTGCCAGCAGAGTCACCCAATGCGCCGTGAAACTTAGGTAACGTCCCTGTCCATGCCTGCTGGACCATGAGTCAGCGGTAATATGCACCTTACCGCTGACCGCCCTGTCCAGCGAGGCATGGACATTGCCTTCCACATGCCGGTAGAGAGCCGGAATCGCCTTCCGTGA
Source organism: Aquarana catesbeiana (assembly GCF_042186555.1). NCBI lineage: Eukaryota > Metazoa > Chordata > Amphibia > Anura > Ranidae > Aquarana > Aquarana catesbeiana. Next base: position 184,935,419 of record NC_133324.1, read on the forward strand.
GAAAAAGTGGCGTTTGGGTACCTGCCACTGAGGAACCGCACATTCCACAAACTCACGGAAGGGGGCAGAGTCTACCAACTGAAAAGGCAGCAGTTGAAGTGCTAGCAATTTTGCCAAGCTAGCATTCAACCGCTGGGCATGTGGATGGCTGGGAGCAAACTTCTTTCGGCGGTGCAGCAGCTGGGGCAGGGAAATTTGCCTGGTACAATCTGACGTCGGTGTACCAAAAGCAGATTGCCCACAAGTACTTGGCTGTGACACACCTAATTCTACACCTTCATTCCTCTCACTGCAGGTCTCAGAGAGGACTGAAGGTCTAGTGGGGTTGGAAATCTCAGCTGATGAGGAGCAAGGAGAGATCCTCTTTGTTCTTTGGTGTGGGTCTTTTAGATACGCTTGCCAACGAACTGCATGGCAGGTCAACATATGTCTGGTCAAGCATGTGGTACCCAAGCGGGAGATATTTTGGCCACGCGAGATACGCTTGAGACATATGTTGCAAATAGCAGCGGTGCAATCTGATGCACTCGTCTCAAAAAAGGCCCACACCAAAGAACTTTTTGAATAACGCGCAGAGACTGCAGCGCCCTGCACATGTGGAGCTTTGGGGTGTGATGCAGTCAATGTGCTGCCCTTAGGCTGGCCCCTGGAGGGCATCCTGCCTCGTTGGTGATGTGCTGCCGCCTCCTCCTCCTCCTCCTCCTCCTCCTCCTCTCTCCTATCAGGCACCCACGTTGAGTCAGTGACCTCATCATCCCCTCCCTCCTCATCACTGGAGCAAACCTGGCAGTATGCTGCAGCAGGGGGAGCATGACTGCCAGATTGCTGTCCTTCTTGGGCACCCCCTCTGTCCGCGCTCATGTTACTGCCTTCATCGAGCTCAGTATCGTCATCAGAGCCTTCCAAACGCTGGGCATCCTCCTGGAGCATGTACCCAACACTGTGGTCAAACAGTTCGAGGGAATCCTCATGAGGACATGGTGGAGCTAGGGAAGGAGTCACTGATGACATTGAGCTGAGGGAAGAGGCCGCTGCTTTGCCAGACAAAGCACCCTGGGCATGGGTGAGAGAGGATGAGGAGGATGAGGACGGCTTGGTCATCCACTCGACCAAGTCTTCCGCATGTTGCGGCTCAACATGGCCAGCTGCCGAAAAAAAGGCCAAGCGTGTCCCATGGCCACGTGCTGATGAGGATGCACCGTCTCCACGACCAGCACTAGACACAGAGCCTGCTTGCCCTCTCTTATTGGCTTGTGACTGTCTGCCTCTCCTTCTTGGCCTTCCAGACATACTAATGGCCTGTAGCTGCACTAAGCTGGGATAGAACACCTGTAATTTTCTTCAAGTAGCTTTATATACTGTAACCAGACAAGCCTGCCTGTCAGTAGGAAGATAACAGGAACGGATCTAGCTGAACACTGTGAGCAGGACGCACTGTACTAAATGTAAATAGTCTAGCTGCCTGACCGTGGTACTAATAGGATCAAATAGAACACCTGTAATTTTCTTCAGGTAGCTTTATATACTGTAACCAGACAAGCCTGCCTGTCAGTAGGAAGATAACAGGAACGGATCTAGCTGTACACTGTGAGCAGGACGCACTGTACTAAATGTAAATAGTCTAGCTGCCTGACCGTGGTACTAATAGGATCAAATAGAACACCTGTAATTTTCTTCAGGTAGCTTTATATACTGTAACCAGACAAGCCTGCCTGTCAGTAGGAAGATAACAGGAACGGATCTAGCTGAACACTGTGAGCAGGACGCACTGTACTAAATGTAAATAGTCTAGCTGCCTGACCGTGGTACTAATAGGATCAAATAGAACACCTGTCATTTTCTTCAGGTAGCTTTATATACTGTAACCAGACAAGCCTGCCGGTCAGTAGGAATTTAACAGGAACGGATCTAGCTGAACACTGTGAGCAGGACGCACTGCACTAAATGTAAATAGCAGGAACGGATCTAGCTGAACACTGTGAGCAGGACGCACTGCACTAAATGTAAATAGTCTAGAAGATAACAGGAACGGATCTAGCTGAACACTGTGAGCAGGACGCACTGCACTAAATGTAAATAGTCTAGAAGATAACAGGAACGGATCTAGCTGAACACTGTGAGCAGGACGCACTGCACTAAATGTAAATAGCAGGAACGGATCTAGCTGAACACTGTGAGCAGGACGCACTGCACTAAATGTAAATAGTCTAGAAGATAACAGGAACGGATCTAGCTGAACACTGTGAGCAGGACGCACTGCACTAAATGTAAATAGCAGGAACGGCTCTAGCTGAACACTGTGCGCAGGACGCACTGCACTAAATGTAAATAGCAGGAACGGATCTAGCTGAACACTGTGAGCAGGACGCACTGCACTAAATGTAAATAGCAGGAACGGATCTAGCTGAACACTGTGAGCAGGATGCACTGCACTAAATGTAAATAGCAGGAAGGGATCTAGCTGAACACTGTGAGCAGGACGCACTGCACTAAATGTAAATAGCAGGAACGGATCTAGCTGAACACTGTGAGCAGGACGCACTGCACTAAATGTAAATTGCAGGAACGGATCTAGCTGAACACTGTGAGCAGGACGCACTGCACTAAATGTAAATAGTCTAGAAGATAACAGGAACGGATCTAGCTGAACACTGTGAGCAGGACGCACTGCACTAAATGTAAATAGCAGGAACGGATCTAGCTGAACACTGTGAGCAGGATGCACTGCACTAAATGTAAATAGCAGGAACGGATCTAGCTGAACACTGTGAGCAGGACGCACTGCACTAAATGTAAATAGCAGGAACGGATCTAGCTGAACACTGTGAGCAGGACGCACTGCACTAAATGTAAATTGCAGGAACGGATCTAGCTGAACACTGTGAGCAGGACGCACTGCACTAAATGTAAATAGTCTAGAAGATAACAGGAACGGATCTAGCTGAACATTGTGAGCAGGACGCACTGCACTAAATGTAAATAGCAGGAACGGATCTAGCTGAACACTGTGAGCAGGACGCACTGCATTAAATGTAAATAGTCTAGATAGAAGATAACAGGAACGGATCTAGCTAAACTGAATACAGTGTATATATATATATGCAACACCTGGGATGCATATATATACACAATACACTGTAAGTGCAGCTAACTGACTGACTGTTCTGCCTAATCTATCTAACTCAAATCAAATGACACTCTCTCTCTCTCTCTCTATCTCTCAGCACACCGGAACACACACTACACAGGGCCGCCGTGCAGGCGGCCTTATATAGTGTGGGGTGTGTACTAAATCCCCTGAGCCATAATTGGCCAAAGCCACCCTGGCTTTGGCCAATTACAGCTCTCTCTACTGACGGCGCTGTGATTGGCCAAGCATGCGGGTCATAGTGCATGCTTGGCCAATCATCAGCCAGCAATGCACTGCGATGCCGCAGTGAATTATGGGCCGTGACGCGCCACACGAATTTAGCGCGAACGGCCCATAACGTTCGCAATTCGGCGAACGATCGAACAGCCGATGTTCGAGTCGAACATGGGTTCGACTCGAACACGAAGCTCATCCCTAGCACCAGAACATAGAACGTCACTGTGGAGGTGAGACCCACATTTAGTAAAATATGTAGCTCCTGCAGCACAGGTTATGAAAAAGCTAATATAAGATAGCTGTCTATCTAGCAAACATGCAGTTGGCCGCTATCCCATCTTCTTTCAGAGAGCAGTCTGTTCACCTCAGGTCTGTTACACACGGTTTGTTACTATCAACTACTGTAGTTGCCACTTTTCAGATTTATGCCACCTTGTGCATTGCATTGGTATACATCTTCAGCTTCAAAGCTAGGAGTGTGCATGCAATAACAGTTTAAATACATGGCTCGCCAATGCCTAGCTGGTAAATCCTTGGAATCCCTGGCCACACTACATCTTGAATCTGAAGTTCCTTTTCTCGGCTATTTTGTCAGATAGGCTATAGCCTTCCAGAACTTCATAAATGTTGGGACAGGTCTATTTAGACATCTGCAAGTAATAACGGCATTGGCAGACTTGAGATTGCCAAAATAAATAAACACTATAGTATTAAAACCTTCTAGACATATCCAAAATAATTTACAGTATATTTTCACATAGACTCCATATAGTTCGATTGTCATGTACATGATAGAAGTCTAAAACGATGATGTTGGCCTCTCTTGTATCTCCAGCATGGGCCCCACTGAGAGTGGAACAGTGGGTACTGAGGTACAGGAGGAACATGATTGCCAACAGATGTTGATAGGAGAAGTTGCAGTAGGAGATGCAATCCCAAGAAGACTGGCGGACCATTAGGATAGGAACAGCAGCTGTACACAGAAGTCCAGCCAAGGTTAAAGGGGTACTCCACTTGCGTTGCAGGTCTGAGACATGTGACTTATCAGGGCTCTCAGCTGACTTGAGACAGGAGCACACAGTGGTGCACAGAGCTGGTGTATCAGACAGCCAGGCAGGCACTTGAGCAGGATGGGAAGCCAGGATCAGAGAAGGCATGTGTCAAAAAGAATAGCCAGGGTCATAAATGGGCAGGCAGGCAGTGAGGTACCAAATCATAAGCAAAGCCGAAGTCAGGAACAGAGCTTGCGTCAGGAACTGGCAACAAGTCAGAAGCAGAATCCAAGATCAGGACAGGAGCAAGCCAGGTCAGCAACAAGGGAACACACAGGATGAACACAGGATACAGGGAACAGTTGAAGACCAGTCAGCACCTGAGCAAGCACCAACATGCACTGCGTGCATGCCCATGTGTGCGCGCACATTCCTGTGCACCTAGCCATCATTCTACAGGAGATGCCGCAGGCATGCACATTCATGTGAGTCAGGTGTCGCACAGGAATTCACTGACACTGATCGTGTACTTTCCCAATCTGGAAAAATTCAGTTTAAAGAGACCAGAGACTGATTTTTTAGGATCCTTGCCAGTCATACCCAGTCATACCCTATATATATGATTAATATTGTTAGTAAAGCAAATAAATATAAAAATTAACACCAACTTACTACAAGGGGTGATCCTTGAATCCGTGATCTCCCCTGTGTTAGCCAATGTCAGCTACAGGGGAGAGGAGAATGCGCTCACCAATGGCTAGTAAAGCCTGGAATGGTGATGTCAACCACAGGCTTAAATGGTCCATCAGTTGTCGGTGCTCCCTCTTCTCCCCTGCACATGCCGCTGGCTGAGAACAGGGAAGCCAATCACATGACTGAACCAGAGCAGCATGAAAATAAGTATATGCATCTTTTTTATGCAGGTTAGTAAGCATAGGTGTTAGGAGGGGGGGGAGTATTTTTAAAAATAGTTAGATGATTGTAAAAGTTCATTTTTTTTTATAACAGACAAGTCATACTTACTTGCTCTGTGCAATGGTTTTGCACAGCGCAACCCCAAACCCCCTCTTCTGGGAGGCCCCGCTGGCGTTATGGGCACCTCCTCTTCTCCGAATGCAGCTGCAGATGGGCATGGTGCTGGATCAAGATCAGTCTCATGTAAGCGTTTAAGGGGGGCTAGGGGAGCAGCTTTTAATTTTTTTTACCTTAATGCAGAGAATGCAAAACATTTTACCTTTACAACCACTTTATTGTTAACCCGGAATTCTACTTTAACCACTTGACGTCCGCGCTATAGCCGAATGACGGCCACAGCGCGGACCTGAATTTCCGGGAGGCCCCAGACGACGTCAATGTATGACGAAACGTACGTCGAGCAGACAGGACATGCTGACATCATCGCGTTGGACCTTCTAAGCAAACGGGCGCTCGCAAGCTGGCCGGCTATTCATGCTGTTTTTAATTATGCTGATTGTAAGTGCAACCTTTATCTTTTAGAAATAAACCCTTTTCAATGGTAATACACTATGGGAAGCTCCGTTTTTGTATTCTTGGCCATTACCTGGTACCCACTCAGGAGATTCCACACATCCTATCAGGTTGTCGGCTCCACTGAGTCCCGGTTCGATGTTCTGAGTTATCCATCAAGGATCCCCACAGCAAAGGCCCTGGCTGGGTGTTTAGCCGCAAGCTGTATTTTGCTTGCCTTCTGGTAAGCGCATATTTCTTACGGTGATGAGCACTCAATGGTGGTGGAAGATTACATTTTATTGTCACAGCATCTTCATTAGACAAGAAGAAAATTTGTTTTGCATTTTCATTATCATTTTTTGTATTTTTATTACCATTTTCATTATCACTTTTGTATTATCACTTTTGTCTTAATTTATTTGACATTTACCCACTTTTCCTTTTTTTGGGTTGTCATTTATTATCCTGGATTCATCACATATATTATCACAATTCATTTATATTTATTTTTCACTTAATTTGTCCCACATTGGTTTATCACCAGTAGGTATATCAATCTTTAGCGCAGCTATTGTTTTTCCATTTTAAAATTTTTATAACAAAATATAAAAAAAAAAAAAAATTTAAATTCGGGCTTTTTACATTTTTTTCCTTGTCAAAAAAAGTTTATTGAGTATACAATGTTATAAAGATACATAAAGTAAGTTTACAAGGATCTATAAAGTAAGCTCATTGTTTTACAGTAGGGTTTATATAGGTAAATATCATGAAATTTCAAATATTAAACATTGGGTTCACGTAAACCTAAATTAAAGATATATATCATTTCCTTAGTTATTTTTGTAGGTATTTAAATGATTTATACCTACTATACATATTGTTTACAAGTAGAGTGTATATAGGTCAAATAAATTCTGATAATGAGCTTTAATCGTAAGGTGGAGAAAAGGAAAGAGAAAGAAGAAAAAGGGTTGAAAGGTAGAGGTATGGTCCACAAGGTTGTCCCGCTCGTCAGTTTATTATTCTTTTTAGTTCTCTTTGAAGCCTTAGAATGGGTGTCTCTGTAAGTCATGTAATCTGTTACCATGGCAACAGGACAGAGTCATTGAAGTTTGACAGGAACTGTTGTTTTATCCAAGGATGCCAACGTTTTTCAAATTTTGGAATTTGATTTTGATCGATGGCTACCATCTTAGCATGGGACATTGTATTATTCATTCTGTGAATTGTTTCTGCTAGTACCAATGTAGGAGATTTCCATGCCTTGGCCACTGTTTGTTTTGCAGCCGTTATTAGTTGGATCATAAGTTTGAATTGAGAGAGTGTTAACCATTCCGGTTTTAGATTAAGTAAAGTTAAATATGGATCTGGTTGTATTATTTTTTTAAATATTTTAGATGCAATCACGAAGACTTCCTTCCAGAAGGTTTGGATTACTGGGCACGTCCACCATATGTGTAAATATGTGCCTATTTCTGGGCATCCTCGAAAACAAAGAGCTGAGGTATTAGGTGAATATTTTGCCACTCTAGCGGGTACAAGGTACCAGCGAGTTAGGACTTTATAATTTGTCTCCAGTGCTAAGATGTTGGGTGAAGATGACTTAGATGTGAGCCATATGTTAGACCAGTCCGTGTCTTCTAAAGTTCGTCCCAGGTCCTCCTCCCACCTCTGAACGTAAGAGGGTCTATTAAGATTTGCTACTCCATATAATTGATTATAAAGTGATGAAATTGTACCTTTAGCAAATGGATCTTTTGTACAGATTGATTCAAAAATTGATAATTGGGATAATGGTGTATCCCCCTTTAGGAATGGTGTATAGAAATTTTTGATTTGGAGATATCTAAATATCTCAGAGTTTGGTAGATCATATTTTTCTTTAAGCGATGGGAATGAAAGGAATGATTTAGATGCTATGAAGTCATTTAGTGTCTGAATGCCTGATGTTGTCCAAGCTTTAAAAGAATTTGGGTAGATCCATGCCGGATAAAAGGCCGGATTTCTGATAAAAGAAAGGAGAGGATTGTGTGGAGATTGTAACTGATATTTGGTTTTTAGTTTATCCCAGAGAGATAAGAAGTGTTTAGTTATGGGATTATGAATTTTAAAGCGGTCTTTAGGATCAAGCCATAATAAATTTGATATTAATAGAGGGTCATTTTCTGAAGCCTCTATAATTACCCATAATGGGATTTCCTGTTTTGCATGGTATTTGGACAGACTGGCCAAATGTGCTGCTCTATAGTAATTAGTAAAATTAGGGTATCCCAGGCCTCCTTTATTTTTGGGAAGATGTAGTGTGTGTATAGGTATACGTGGTTTAGAAGAGCCCCATATAAACAAAGTTGCTCTTTTTTGTACTATTCTCAAAAAATAGGAAGGAATTGGAATAGGGAGGACTCTGAATAGATAAAGCAATTTGGGTAGAATAGTCATTTTGATTGCATTAATCTTCCCTATCCAGGATAAAGAAAGTTGCAACCATTGTTTTATTAGATTTGTGATCTGTCTTAATACAGGAGGATAATTGGTTGAGAATAAGTCAGAATGAGATGCTGTTAAATGAATTCCAAGATATGGGATTGATTTTTCTGCCCATGTGAATGGGAGTGCAGCCCTAGCCGAGATCAATTCCATGTTTGTGAGTGAAATATTAAGCACTAGGCATTTCTTAGGATTAATCATAAGGCCGGATAGGGCTGTAAATCCATCAAGAGCTGGTATTAAGTTAGGACCAGAGACCTGTGGTGATGATAGAAAAAGTAATATATCGTCTGCAAATATACATAATTTGTGTATAATACCTCCTACTTCAATGCCAGTTATAGTTTGGTTTGTTCTGATGTATTGGGCCATGGGTTCGAGTATAAGGGCAAATAATAAGGGAGATAATGGGCAACCCTGTCGGGGTACCTCTTTCGATATTAAAGGCTTCAGATTTGTATCCAGCATATTTTATATAGGCTTTGGGTTTATTATATAATGCTTTGATCCATGTTAAAAAGTGGGGTCCAAAACCCCATTTTTGTAATGAATATTGCATATATTGCCAGGATACTGTGTCAAATGCCCTCTTAATATCGAGAGATAGAAAACATAAAGGGATTTTCCGTTTTTTAGCAATATGTGCCAATAACACTGCCCTGCGTATATTATCGCCTGCCTGTCTATTTGGCATGAAGCCTACTTGATCTCTATGTATTAATTTTCCTATAATGCTATTGAGGCGTTTTGCTATTATTTTTGCTAATAATTTAATATCAAGGTTTAACAGAGAGATAGGCCGATAATTCACACAGGAAGTATCATCAGAAAGGGGTTTTGGGATCATACAAACAATTGCCATTAGTGTTTCTTGCCGAAAAGAATGTCCATCTAGAAGTTTGTTAAAAGTTTCAGTGAGAATGGGAGAGAGTATTTCTGAGAATGTTTTATAGTATAAAGCCGAGTAGCCGTCTGGGCCTGGTCTTTTGTTAAGTTTTAGGTCTTTTATGGCGTTAGCAACTTCATCTATAGTTATAGGCTCATCCAAACTGTTTTTTTGATTCTGAGATAACTCAGGTAAGGTTATTTTTGAGAAGAAGGATTCAGCCTCTGTAGGATTAAATTCATTGTTTGTCTTGTATAAAGTTGCGAGATGTGAGTGAAATTTATGGACTATTTTAACTGGATTACAAGTGTAAACATTTTTTGATAATTTCAAACGTATTGGTTTGAAAGATTTGTTAGTTGAATTTAATGCCCGAGCCAAATATGTACCTGGTTTGTTTGTATTCATGTAGAAATTGTGTTTGGAGCGTTTGAGGGATTTATCAACTGACTCAGTGAGAAATAGATCGTATTCCAATCTAGATTTTTCCAGATGAGATTTTTTACTCTGAGATGGATTATCTTGAAATGATATGTAGGCTGCATTAAAATTGAGTTCTAGTTTTTTTGCTAGATTTTTGCGTTCCCGTTTAAATAGTGCCATTTGTCTTTGTATTGTACCACGCAAGACAGGCTTATGAGCTTCCCACAGTGTTATTGGGGAGATGTCTGTTGTATTATTAATTGATATGTATTCCTTTAAAGCTTGTTCAATGGCCATCTGATGTAGTGGGTGTTTGAGCATTATGTCCGGTAAGTACCACGTTGGGTCATGCGCTTTTGGTATGGCTGAGGCTATAGTAGTGTATACTGCATTATGGTCAGACCACGGAATCGGAATTATATCTGATGCAATAATTTCTGGTATCATTCCTATTGTTAGAAAAATATGATCTATTCTGGTGAAGGTTTGATGAGGGTGCGAGAAATAAGTGAATTTCTTTTTCATTGGGTTACTTTCTCTCCACTAATCTACCAGATTGTATTTGGAAAGAAGTTGAGAAAAAGGTAATCTAGAGGTTATTTTGGATGGTGTAAAAGGTGATTTATCTAGAAATGGGAGGAGGACCTGGTTCGAATCCCCACACATTATCACTGTTCCTATTTTGTGTGTATTAATCACTTGTAATATATGTGAGAGGAATGGTGTAGGTTGTTTGTTAGGAGCGTAGTAGGAAATCACCGTGATTGCTGTATCCATTATATAACCCATGAGTATCAGGTATCTACCTTCTGGGTCTTTAATTTCTGATGATAAGGTGAATGATGTGGATCGGTGAAATGCAATTAGAGTTCCCCTTTGCTTGGTACAGGCAGAAGCCGTGTAAATTTGTTGATAAAAAGGAGAAATATATTTTGGAGTAGAATCTTTGGTGAAGTGTGTTTCTTGGAGGCATACTATGTGAGCCTTCTTGTTATGGAAAGTACGGAAGGCTTTGGTCCTTTTTTGAGGGACATTTATTCCCTGAACATTCAGGGAAAGTATATTCAGTGGTGCCATGGCAATAGATCAAATAGTTTTGACTTACTTTTTGTTATGCAGAGCTGACTGCGCAGATCAACCTGTGTGGACTGAAGAGATGAATAGATAGAAAAGAAACCAGTGAATTCTGGAGTAAAGAGTAAACAAAAAACATATGAGATTAGATGATACATTGTATAAATTATTTTTTGCAAGTAATCACAATTTACCCGTGAAAGAGAATAAATATCTCTCTCAGGGGAATAAGTGCCTTCGTCACACTCCCACATAATATGGTTGGGAGAATGAGGAGGGCTAATGGGGGTACACGGATCTTCCGCTTACAGGAGAGAAGTGCTATGTCAAAAGACATCAAAATGATGTTTCATTAATTGGAGTGCAGAATATAGTTTTTGTTGAAATTATTTATTCCAGGGTGGTTGTATATGGTTAGTCTTGCCCTAGGCTAAATAATTCAGTTAGAAAGGTACTGGTAATAACTTTGGTATTGATGAAGATAGTTTGAATTATTTTGGGATTTTAACCCTTTTAGAGTAAACAATTACATATTTTATTCATATGTAACTGTTTAGATATGTTAACTCATAAAATTGAGGTTGTATTGCTTCAGATTAGAATAAACAAAAACATAATTCTAGAAACTAGTTAGGTAATAATATATTTGTTTTAAGAAAAGAAAGAAAAAGCTTCCATTACTTCTGGGTTATTGAACATATTTGTCCTAAAAAGTAATAAATCTATTGTTATTACCTGATAATAACTGAACAAGAATTTTCTTATTTTACTTATATATTCTAAGGCTATATGAATCAGAAGTAATAAGAAATATAACTGGAATGTAACATGATCCCACACAGTGTGTGACTATCAGAATGCAGTTACATTCAGTTATAAATATAGGTTTTTTATAGAGAACCATCTCTTAGTATAATAAATGAAAAGATATCAGGAATTAGCATGTCAGTCCATTGAATCTTCTTGGTCCATGGATGATGTGGCATAACGGCCTCTTTTGTGAGAATGATGATTCCCATTTTGTTCTGAAATTTTCTGGGTGCTGTCTGAAGGTGAAGATGATGCCATTCTTCTGCGTGTGGGAGTGTTGCTGCTTGTGGGTTCTGTCAGATTTAATTTTAAAAGGGTTTGTTGTAGTTCATCTGCTGATCTGCTTCTGTAAATTGTACCTTGGTAGTTAAATCTGACTGAAAAGGGGAAGCCCCATTGATACATAATGTTGTGGCGTTGCAGTTCCATTAGTTGGGGTTTCATGGATCGTCTTTTAGTAATAGTAAGTTGGGATAGGTCAGCAAAAATTTGATAATTGTGTCCTTGAAAATTAAGTTCCTTTTTTTCTCTTGCAGAAATTAGTATTTGTTCTTTCGTTCTGTAATAATGAAATTTTGTGATTATATCACGTGGGGGTCCATCTTTCTTTTTGGCTGTGAGGGCTCTGTGTACTCTGTCCAGTTCTAAACGTTCAATAGGGATATCTGGCTTTAGTTCTTGTAATAGAGCAGTAATAGTAGATTGCAGGTCTGTCACAGTTTCAGGTATTCCCCTTATGCGCAAGTTTGAACGTCTGGCTCTATTTTCGTAATCTTCGAGCTTAGTTTGAAGTATTAAATTCTCTTTTTTTAATTGTTCCAATTCTGTTATATTTTCTTGGGTTGTAATTTCAATTTCATCCATTTTTATTTCTAAGGCTGCGGTGCGGTTTCCCAGCTCTCTTATTTCTTTGGTTAGGCTTTTTGTTATTTGGTCTGAGGTTTGTTTTAAAGCCTTATGAAGCATCTTTTCAAATTGTAATAATATTACTGGGGATGCTGAGGAGTCTTGTGGAGAAGTTTGTGAGAGGATTTGTTCTGTATCTGACTCAAATGGAGAGTCTTGCTGTGACATTTTCTGTCTGTGAGAGCGCCCTGATGCTGTATCTTGTGAGGTGACTGGAGCTGCTTCAGCTGCAGTGAGTGCCTGTGAGCTCTTTGTGAGGTGATTTTTATTTCTGCCACGGTTTCCTCCCAGTACCATATTTCCTGCCCAAACTTTCACAGTTTGTTCCCTGGGGCAAAAAGGTTCAAATGGATACATTTTGAGCCTGCAGGCTCCGCTTTGTCCTTCTCTTCTCTCCTCAGCGGTGTGGAGCTCTAACAATGCATGTCTGCTCCCTTTTTATATTTTTTTAACAAGAAATAAAAAACGCAGAGGTGATCAAATACTACCAAAAGAAAGCTCTATTTGTGGGGAAAAAAATGATAAAAATTTCATTTGGGTACAGTGTTGTATGACCGTGCAATTGTCATTCAAAATGCATCAGCGCTGAAAGCTGAAAATTAGTCTGGACAGGAGGGGGGGGGTTAAGTACCCAGTAAGCAAGTGGTTAATGGAGAAATACTGCATTATGGCCAATACTGTAGATGGAACAGAGAAGCATCCTTATTTGCTATGATAATCATCACCATCTATTGGCAATAATTCGGTAATTTCCACATTCACACATTCAAATTGCAGAGAATATAGCTAGAGCACATTTGATTTTTTTCCATTTGCATGAACCAAATTTACATGTAGTTTCAATGGACGTTCAGCTATGCGCAAATACACCTCCAAGTGTAAGTCTGCCATTTTTAGCCTAAACTTTCACAGTTCCCCAGACAAGCACTAGAGATAAAAAAAGCACTATTCAATGTTAACCTTAGGTCTTGGTATGCCAATATACTGGAATTCACTAGAATATTGATAGCAGACCTCAAGACAGACAGTTTATCTTAAAAATGTTGAGAGAAAATTCAGGAAAACTTGAAATTTGCTGTGTTCTAAAAAGTCACTTTGTTAAAATTTCCTAAAAGCAGAAGTGGTAAATCTAGATATAAGAAACGAGAAATATATGCAAAAAACAGACCCTGGCAAAAAGCCCAAACACTCCAGGAACCACAAATTCAGACAGGTAAATATTACTTATGCAAATACAGAGGGTTACCTGGAATAAACAGCTCAAACACATTATTCTGTGATCTGCTCACACAAGTCTGCATAATAAAATTGATTAGAAGTAATAGTACAGGTATTCAACATAGAATACCTGTACTATGATCATGATTTGCTGCAAATAATGAATAGTGTATTCAATTGTGGATTTTTTCTAATAAGTGCTATTAATTGTTACGGTAGCTGTGTTAATGTGGAAGGGAAAATATTTTTCCCAATTGCATTTCTCTAGAATGCTCTCACGGGTAATAAGGCTGCAGAGAATTCTGTTAATAAAGACACTGAATGGAAGGGTAAAGTGGGGATTGAGCACACTGTTCGGATGAAGAAAAGTTGAAATGTTTTATTTAACCAGTATCTCCCAGGCAGGATTTATTGCCACATTAAGAACCACATGTCGGCAAGAAAGAAATATACAACTATTTTGTTCTGAAAACCATCGGGTTTATTATTATCATGGAAAATACCTGGTGAATCGCATTCATCTAAGGAATACCAGCCAGATATGATGAATATACACTATTTATTTGAAAGTAAATGTGAACAAAGAGCTAAATTTTGTAAGCACTAAACAAGTAAAGAGAAAAAAAATTGTAAGAGAAAGGAAAACATGTAATGTCATGCTCCAGCATCCTAAACTAGCACATCATAGGCTAAGTATTTTAAAAGGGGGCCCTAATCGTATCATGCAGATAATCACTTAACACTGCTGTGTTAATTAAAGAGAATATGTATTTAATGAGAATGTGCATGTAGCATGACATGGTAACAGAAGCCTGCTCCCAGACACACTTTCTCCAGGGCAAAAAGTGTCACTTAGTCACCCCTTGACTAACCTTTCATCCTATCAATTAATGTGCATTTCTTATTGCAATCCCATTTTGAGGTTCCAACAGTTTAATGGCTTCTAATCCCAATACAGTGCATTACACAGTTATAATAGATAAAGTGTCTGCAAACCAAATAAAAAAATCCCATGAAAACCTTTACTTGTCTATTTGTGCCCTTTATTTATTTTAAAAAGTTTAATTATGGAAAAAAATATCTGTTGATCCTGCCAGTTAATTTAACTTACTTTTGCAGTTCCCACTGCAGAGTTGTCACCACAACACGTGTGCTCCTGTTTTCCTCTAAAATGTTATTTGACCTTTCCAACTCCTAGCTGCCCCTGTCATGAGCAGCCACGCCTACCAGGGTGGTCCAGAGTATACATGACTGAGAGCAACAGTACCAGGGATGTCTAAAAAAAATATACGTTTGTTGTTTCCTGAAGTTATGTAATCACTCTGCTTTGCATGACCCAGCACACGTAATGAGTTGCAGTTTAGCCCCACCCACCAACCCAGACCGTGGATCAGAAAGCAGAAATCTGAAGAAAAGCAGCCATGTGACTTAAACAAATTAAATTGTAAATAAAGTGTCTGGAAATGTATATTCAGTGCTTGATAAATAGTGTAGCGCTACCCTCATAGGAGCCGCTGGTATGTTGCCCAGATCTTCCCCACTTTTGTTCCACAGCCAGGCTCAAGGTAGATTCACACAGCCAGATGCACACACACTTCTGATTGTTGTCTTAAATGACCAGTCTAGGGGGTTTTTTTTTTGGTGTTTTTTTTTTTTTTTGGACAACTTGGCTAGGTAAGGGGATTTGGTGGGATACTCCAAGAAATGGAAGTATTCACACAATTCACAATTGATGACATCTATATGATCTCTCGGTTAAGCTCAAGTGAAGTCCTTGCTGATAGCAGATAGCAGTCTTCTCCTTGAAAGTAGCACAAAGTATTTTCAGGAGTGAGTCCCTCAGTAGTAGTTGTAGCAGAGCAGGCTCCACGGTTACAAGCCAGTTATGGCAGACTGATGGCAATCCAAAAGTAATAGAACTGAGCAAAGTCCTATTCAGTAGCAATAATTGGACAAGCTCTTCAGAACACTAGGCAGTGTTCCCTTTGTTCAGACCCTCAGCTGACTCTAGCACACCAGAAGGGTTTAAAAGCACAAGTCTATATATCCTTTAGGTTATCTGTAATCACAAAATGTCCAGGGACAGCTGGTAGCCTCCTTCCAACTTCCAAGCAACACTCTATACCAATGATACCAGACCAGATTGTGAATAGACAGCCCCTTCACCCAGCTCTCTGCAGAACCAGGGCCACTCTCACTAACTTCAGGCCCTCAGGACTCCCATTCAAGGTGGCATGGTAGCACACTCTCTCTCAATTCAGGCCCTCGGGCTGTCCACCTGAGGCCACATGGCAGCAAGTGCCAGGGGAGGCAACAGCCTCTCCCCTAGCTGGTGCAATCCTCTTCTAGGAAAGACCCCGAGCCCATGTGCTTCTAGAATATAAATACAGGCCTCCAGCATGCATAGGGGCACCTCCCCTTGTAACTGACCAGGGCTGTATGAATATTCATGCTCTAATCTGCATGGTTTCTGCAACCTTCCGTGGTTGCTTGGATACAGGGAAATTCAAGGCAGCATGAGCAGCACCAGAGCACACAGAGCAGGCTACACTAGCCAACCACAGCTCTCTGTTAAGCAGACAGCCTTTAAAGTTACCTAGCTGTCCCTTTGTTAAGCAAAGCAACCAAAAACTATTTTATACTAATCCTAGCACCTACGTAGGAGGGTGCTACAATTGGACAATTGTGGATTATATGCCCTACCTAATTCCTGGGGAGAACAACCTTTTTCTTGCAGAACATTCATTGCTTTAAGGATTGGTTGCACTGCCTTGAAAGCTTTGGGAAATGGAGAAATAAAAACTGATTGGGTCTTTCCAGACCATAATAGTTTTTTAATATCTGTTTGTTCTAGAACAATTAATAAATGGGTGCCATAATTGTTAAGCATATTTACATACTGATATCATATAATTCCTCACAGCTTTGTGAGTTTGATGCCTTTTGCTAAAGCTATATATTGCAGATGGACAAATCTACCACTACAACTATTGTATTCTGACAGCCGGCACCAGCAACTGTCAGAATGCCTGAACAGTGGCTGCTTCTGATTGAATGCAGCTGCTCATTGGCTGAAAATTTTCCATCTGGCTCTTTTGTTTTTTTTTATCAGTCTATGGAAATGGAATTAGTATGTGAGCAATGGTCCCTTACATTCAACTTCAAGGCTGGGGGCTGGCAACTTTACATTTAACCCAAACAGTAGAAAGTCGGATGTTTAAAATTCACTAGTTGCCCATTCTCTGGGTCCAGTAGCTGACTAGGGGTATTGTGTCATGTTTTCATCTCTGAACCCCATCATGCAATAAAGCAATTTCCCACTATGAAGATAAAAAGAGGAGAAAAAGAACCATGTATAGCATTGTAAAATAAACTGTAGAAAAACATTGTCAATGTTGGCAGAATAGTTGAACAATCAGACCATCTTTGAGGCATGGTTACGTACAAAAAACATAACTAACTAAGCAAAAATACATCATGTTCAACCCTGTTTAAAAATCCAGTTGACCTTTACATCTGAAATTGATCAACAGGGGAACAAACGAGAAAAAATATGTAAACTATGTGCCAATTTGCCTATATAATGACACCTCATATAATACAATCGTCAAAGAATAAGAAATAATCACCCCGGCCGGAACAGAACCAGGGGCACTCTGTCAACATTAAAACATTAAAATGAACACTCCACATTCTCATACATTGGCAAATAAGTAAACTATGAACAATGAAAAGTCAGAACGTGAAAGAAGAAGAGACAACTGACTCTGTCAATTCACCAAAGGAATCTTGCTGGTCTACTAAACACAAAGAACGCTGAGGGACTGCAGCAAGGATGAATGAAATTTCACATTTCTTTCACTCTTTTTTCAACAGATGGCAATGAGCGACAGGTTTTATGCAGCCAGAATTAGAAAGAAGATTGTGTTTCATTTAAACTTTTCAAGAGCCTAGCAAACAGAACTCTAAGTGCCCTAGAACATAAAGCTCCTTGAATGTATGCAGTGACACTAATGAATTAATACACTTGGATTGAGGCTTGGTTTACACATATGCAATTTGCAGAACATTTAAAAATATATTCTTTTCAATGGGTCTGGTTCACATATGTGCGTTGCATCCGCAGTCTGCATTGCACATAAAACATGTGCGTTTTCTAGGCAGTGTGGTGCAAATTGCAGGCACATCATCTTCAATGGAAACGCATCTGATTCGCAGATGTGTTCCCTTCTAAACACAAATTCTCCCCCCCTCCTCACTGGTTAGCTGATCCGCAGCTACAATGGAGAGGAACCGCTTAATGGATCATTTTTATCTTCGCAGGGAAACCGGAGCTGCAATTCACACTGCACATGTGTGAACCCAGTCTAAATTTGTTTTGTTTTGCTCACAAGCTAGATTCCTTCTTCTAAATCTACTGTACTTATGTATTGCTAACAACAGCAGAGTTGTCAACAACACATTTACTATTCTTTTGTTCAATGTGCCTGGCATTTAGCTCACTTTGTAAATAACAGGTTTGTTTCCCAAAGCTTGGAGTTGTTGGAATATGTACAGACTTATTTTTTTTTTTTGCCACCATTGAAAAGAGTCAAATAATATTTAGGCATTAGGCAGCTGTGTCAGCTTTCATTGGGTTCCATTAGTCAGGACATTAAAGACTTGTTTCTGAATATGGTTGCGTCTTGCTATTTCTTGTATTACAAAGGACAGAGGTGCTCAAACTTTTGAAGAGCGTGGGCCACTTAAGTGATTTGGTAACCGGTAACTGACCACAATGAAATGAAATCAGGATCACCGTTTTCCATGGAACCAATCCCCATTGGATGTTAACCCACTGTTTAATCACAAAAATCAATTTTTTTATTAACCAGATCACAATTAATCCTACTCTCATGCTCAGGTGTGACCAGCCAAAAAAGCTTGAAACCAGTGTTGCAGCTTTCACTATTGCAAAAATTTAAGTAACACTCCTACGGCCACATCTGTGTAGACTACAGTTAGGAAAAAATGGGTTTAGAGTCAAGAGGGATATAAATCTGACTCTATAGGCAAAATGGACAAAAGTCCAAAGTACAAACAGGCATGCTCAGAAGCAAGGACGAGCCAGAAGCGGCCGGTCTTGTTAACTAGCGTTCATAATGCAGAATTAACATTCGCGACGTGGCAAATTATGAAATCTCGAAATTCAGCGCACATTCTCTTCTTCTTTAATGGGATAATAATGAAGCTGCTTTGCTGGTGATACTGATGGAGTTATTGCAAGCAAATTTTCAAAGGCTCTTTTTTTTCTAGTGATATCAAGAATAATATTATTATGCTTGTTATTTTTTTTTTTGGTGCAAGTTACCACAACACCATTATCCCGTATTTTTTAAGATCAAAGATACAACTATGTTGGTGTCCCTTGTTAATTTTACATTGTATTTTTTTAATTGTAACTGCCTACTCCCAAACTGTCATTTGAAGTAAAACACATAGCCAAATATTATTCTCCACAATTTTATATTGTGCATTAAAAAGAAAACAAATAAAATTAGACATGCTATCTGCAAATAGAACCAAAAAGTGCATTCTATGTATCCAAAAATATAGAAAATATACCAAATCAAATCATTATTTATCAAAAAAATAAAATAGAAGCCTCCTGCTTCTTAATATAGGGGGTCAACAATGCCAAGAGTTGGTGAAAGCTGGGGTCCGTCATCCGGAGATAATTCCGAAAATCATCTGGATTATTCTCCTGGAGCTCCCGCAGAAAAGGTATATGACATAATTGATCACGATTAATAAAGCACCAATTTTTGGTCCAAGAAATCCTCCTCCTCCTGTACCTTGACTGAACTTGGGTCAAGCAATAACTCCAAGGCCAATAATAAATAACACGTTATCTCCTCTGATTCTGTAACATGGCTGGTTGACGAATGGCCGTTCAGAAACAAACTGAAAAGTGCGAAATGAAAAGTGCAAATCAACACTCACCAAACTTCTACTAACACGAAATTAGCAAAAGGAGCACAAAGGGTGGCACCTTACAATTGAACTTCCTCTTTTTCGGCTCGTAGTATGTCTAGTACGTCACTACTTTCATGTTTGTTGGCCGACAATTGTGTACCGTTTGTATGCAAGACAAAATTCAGGCACATGCCTTTGGACAAAAGTCAGAGGAAAAATCTGATTGTGTGTAAGAGGCTTTAATATTAGTTTTTCTGTAGTAGGTTATATAAATCACAGAGATGTGCCACTTCTCAGGCAGAGTCACAGCTTCCTGAAGACATGATATTTAATGCAGTGTTTAATTTTTTTGTTTCTGTTTAAGCATTAATAAAGCCATTGCTTACCACTAAATTGAGTTTTTAGTTATGTGTTGCTTTGCTACATATCCCCCAGGGCAGTGCCTGACATCCCTCCTGCCATCTCCTTCATTTGCCATTTGTTTGCCAGTCTCTAGAATATTAATGTAAAAAATAACCATTACAGGGTTTGTAGGCATTTAAACCATACCTGCTCCAAACAGAACCCAGGTAAGTTTGGCTCATTACTACTTCAGGTTGGCAAAGATGTGCTTCACACTTTATATCTAGCATCAGATTAGAAGCTGCTCGCACTGCTTCCAGAACACAGGGCCATTTAGGCTGGCTTCACACTGCTGCACTGCAGTTTTTGTGTGTCTTACCCTTGGTTTTATCTGTGCTTCCATAGAATTTCTTTTAGATCACACATTTTTGGTGCGTTTTCTGAAATCGCACCAAAAATCCTTCATGCTGCATCTTTGGTGTGTTTTCAGAAAAAGCGCCAAAAATACACAACATAATAGAATTCTATAGAATTGCAGCTAAAAGTGCAGGTAAGATGTGCAAAAACCATGGAACACCCATGCTACAGCAAAACCGCAATTCAGCTGTGTTAAAACTGGCCTTACTGTATGTAGCTAATGCTATGACAATGTGTTATAGCAGCCCCAGCATCTAGATTGTTCTGACATGAAAATTATTTGTTTGGGCCAGCCCTGCCAAAATGAGACAAAATTTTGAGTGAAAGTTAACTTGGAATTCTCTTTTAAATTAATCTTAAAGTATAACTAAAGGCAAAACTTTTTATTGGATAGAGTAGAGAGGAATTAGTAATCCGTTAATGAGATTCACCCTCTCTATTTTCCCTGTTTACTATTATTATCAAAAGTGAAAGTAAAACAAAATCCCGGCGCATGCGTGGCAGCGTCCAAGATGGCCGCTTAGCCCGGGAGCTCCGCCCCACCCTGATCTAACGCCGTCTATAGCGGCGGTGCAAGCCCTCGTTCCGGCCCGGCTCCTGTCCCAGCAGCTTGGGGACACCTCCGGCCACACCTGGATGTCTCTTTCTTCCTCCAGGCGGAATCTCATAGACGCCCTGAACGGATCCCTGGAGCGGCCCGGCCATCCCAAAATGGCGGCCGTCTCCTCACACGGCCTGCCCAGCCTGTAAGAATCTATTGCAGATCAGGATGAAGGGGCCCCACCGTCCTCACAAGCATCGGATGCCACAGTGAGTACTCTCCCGGGGTTCCCCTCTCCAGCATCCACTGACTCTTTGTTACGGAGGACATTTGGAGGGGCAGCTCTCACCCCTCAGCTGGATTTACCTCACAGTCCGGACTCCTGGGACATACAGGCCAGAGATCTCCCTCCCTCCCCTACTGATTTCCCCTCCATGATGGCTGCTTTTTCCCAGATGTTATCTAAGGGCCTATCCCACACAGCTACACAGATCACTGCTTCCATACATGCAGATCTGCAGCAGATTGGTGCCAGGATTGAAGCGATCGAACAAAAATCTGACCAGGCCATACTGAGACTTAACCAAAATACTTCCAGAATCCAGGATCTCCAGGACCAACTGGAATCCGCCACCTCCAAAATTGATGACCTCGAGAACAGGTCGAGACGTTACAATTTTCTCCTCAGGGGGCTCCCCGAATCTATCAAAGACACCCACACGGCAGTTCAGGACTTCATCAAAAGTTTAATCCCCAATATTCCGGCTCATCGCTTAGAGCTCGACAGAGCCCACAGGGCGCTACAACCACCTCGCTCAGACGGTCTGCCACGAGACATCATCGTGAAACCGCATTTCTATGCAGTCAAGGAAGAAGTGATGAAGCTCTCCAGGTCAGCAGAGAAACTGATGTTCCAAGGTCATCAGGTCCAAATCTTCGCTGATATATCTCTATATACAGTTCAAAAAAGAAGAGCCCTGAAACCGCTCCTACAAGTTCTGGCGAACAAAGAGATCACCTACAGATGGGCCTTCCCGCTGAGATTAAACTTCTCATACCGCAACAAACCATACAATTTTTCAACGTTCCAAGAAGGGGAACGTCTGCTTCTTCATCTGGGTCTGATCACTCAGGACGTCCCACAGTCTTCTACCTCCCGAGGAGCATCGTCTGTCAAGAGAACATCCCCCACCAGTCCAGTCTCGCCGGTGTGGCAGAAACAGCTTTCCAAGCGATCGAAAGAGTCCTTCCCCCCATGAGTGGGCCCGCAGCATCAACAGTCTCTGCTCTTGATCCTCCCCTGGGTCGATGCTGACGACAAACTTGATGTCAGCTTTTTGGTGACTTTCCTCTTCTGAGTTCTCCCCAGGACTTCCTTTAGGATCCCCATGGGTCCAGATTTTCCGGGGAATAGGTTGTTCTGTTCCATTTTTTATAATGTTTTCTTTTTTGTTTTCCTATTTCTCTTATCCTCCCAAAATATTCGAAGCTTTTTGATCACTATTACCATGTGATAGCAGGGCTTGCATTGCATTGTTTATGTACTGCCACGATTTCTATCAGAGGCGGCGTTGACCGGAGTGGTCGTAGTGCACCTCTCTCTGGCTCCGATAGCTGAACCCTTGTTCACTCACCTATCGGACCCAGACTCTCTCGACCCTTGGGTCGCAGAATTTTTGCTTTGTTCTGGGTGCCGGTCCAGGCAGGGGAGGGCCCCTTGCTGGTCCGTTGGGTTATGGGTAAAAACTTTTGGTCACGATATCTAATGGTTCTCTTTTTCACTCCTCTCTACCTCTTTTCTCTGCTCTTCTCTCCTTTCTCCTTCCCTCCCCCTCTCCTCCCTCCTCCTCCTCAGCTACAGGTTCCCACTGGATCTCCCGTCTGCTGTACCACTGGTCGAGCCCGTCTTGTTGCTGGGGATGTCTCCTATCTGCCAGGGACATTTGGGACATCAGGTGAGAATCACAAATACTTAGCACCACACACATTGCCTCCCCATGACTGACTCCACCACACTGATTGGGACACTTAAGATCCTCTCCCACAACGTACAAGGCCTTAACTCCCCTGTGAAGAGACGCAAAATACTGCAACAGCTTCACACTCTGAAGGCTGATGTAGTTCTGCTTCAGGAAACTCATTTCCCCGCCTCCTATCAGCCCAAATTCCTACACAAAAGCTTCATGAACTTCCACCTTGCCAATGCTGACAACAAAACGAGAGGAGTGGCAGTCTGCTTCTCCAACAGAACTCAATTCGTACATACAAACACTATCAAAGATCCAGAGGGACGCTACATACTAGTTTCTGGTATGATTAATGGTGAGGCCTACACGTTTGTCTCATACTACACGCCCAACACACACCAAGACACCTTTTTTGACACCACACTGAAGGTACTCAAACCGCATTTCGTGGGCACAGTAATATTGGGGGGAGACTCCAATACCCCATTTGACTACTCCTCTGACAAATCAAACCCCCTGCGGCCCAAATCAAAACGGCCCCCCAAACGTAGCCTTTGGGTGGCGCAAATAGTCCGATCTTTTGGCCTGATCGATATCTGGAGGGAAATGAACCCCCAAACTAGAGACTACACGCACTACTCGGTCCCCCACCACACCTTCTCCAGGATTGACCACATATTTGTCCCACCACACGTAATCCCGAGAGTAACCTCCTCCAAAATTTATGACACTCCACTGTCCGACCACTCGATAATGTCTATGTCACTCAGGGGTGGGTCGGGCGTGAAGGGCTCATTCAGATGGCGCCTTAATGAAACTCTTCTAAGCAACCTAACCCATTGCACGCTTCTAGACAAAGCCCTTTCCGACTACTTCAGTAAGAATGACACGGGGTCAGTCTCCCCGGGATGTCTTTGGGCAGCACACAAGGTGGTGTTGAGGGGCAGGATCCTACAACTCTCCTCACAACTTAAAAAAGAAAGCAGGGCGGAGGTCTCGCGCCTCACTGCGGATTTCCGCTTGCTGAGTAAAGCCCACAAACAACACCCTACTCCGGATAACTTGGCCAAACTTGACTCAGCTAGAGTGAAACTCAATCTCTCGCTCACTACTTCCGCGGAGAAACACTTACGGTGGTCCGGCGCGCGTTTCTATTACCAGTCGGATAGGATAGGCGCTAGGCTAGCTACTAAGCTTAGCCCGAGGATCCGTACCTTGGTATTTCCCAAAATTCGTGCCTCGTCGGGTAATCTAACGCAAAATCCTACCATCATTATGAAATCATTCCACGATTATTACTCACATCTTTATGAGACAGTACCCCACACTCATTCCAAGGCCAGAGAGCGGTTTCTCCAAGACATTAACCTACCCCAACTACAGCAAACACACCGCGACCTGCTAGACGCCCCCTTCTCCTCCGACGAAATTTTAGAAACGATTAAATCCTTGAAAATAAACTCTGCCCCGGGTCCTGACGGTTTTTCGGTATGTTATTACAAGAAGTTTGGCCCTCGTCTGGCTCCTTACATGGCCCGGTTCTTCAACTCCCTCCGGGATGGAGCCCCTATCCCTAGCGACTTAAACTCGGCTTTTATCTCGGTCATACCTAAACAGGGTAAAGACCCAGGCGAGGTGGGCAACTACCGCCCTATTTCTTTAATCAATAACGATCTCAAAATAATGACTAAAATCCTGGCAAACAGGATGTCTAACTTTATTGTTCATTATATACATAGGGACCAAGTGGGCTTCATCCCGAGGAGACAGGGACCGGACCAGGTTCGCAGAGCTATAGACTTGATTTCCCTTCTGCAGTCCCGGCGGGACGGAGGCCCTGTACAAGAGGGCTTCTTGCTGTCGCTGGACCTGCAGAAGGCCTTCGATTCCGTGTCGTGGCCCTACATTTTTGACATTCTAGAACGTTGGGGGTTTGGCGACGGTTTCCGCACGATTATTAACACTTTATATTCCTCACCCTCAGCACAGGTGCGACTAATGGGCCATTACTCGGAACCCTTCAATATTCGTAGGGGAACTAGACAGGGCTGTCCCCTTTCACCCTTGATTTTCGCTATTGCAATCGAGACACTGGCTATTGCCATCAGATCGAACGAGAATATCCAGGGAGTGAAATGTGGTCCTGACGTTCACAAATGCGCCCTATTTGCTGATGACATGCTCTTGTTCCTCACTGCTCCTCTCACATCCACACCTAATGTCCTTAGACTTTTGAGAGACTTCGGTCTCATCTCTGGTCTTCAGGTGAATGTGACTAAATCGGTGGCCCTAAATGTTTCGGTCCCAGTACCTCTCATAGATCAACTCCGACCACACTTTCCCTTCACATGGGCTAGCCACTCAATCCCCTATTTGGGTATCAAGCTGACGAAAAACATTGGAGACCTATATGCCACTAACTACCCCCCCATGCTCCGCTCCCTAGAGCAGGACCTACGGAAATGGTCGGGGGAGGGCCTGTCATGGTTAGGTAGACTCAACGCAGTCAAAATGACTCTCCTGCCTCGCCTACTATACCTGTTCAGATCACTTCCAATACCGATTAAAAAATCGGTCTTGACCAAATTTCAGTCCGGGGTGATTAGGTTTGTCTGGGGGGACAGGGGCCATCGCTTTGCTAAAGAAATATTATTCAGACTTCGGTCACAAGGGGGCCTGGGACTACCAAACTTGTGGCTATATTACCAGGCAGCACAGTTAGCACAGTTCTCAGCCATTTACACTAAATCCTGCAGACCTGATTGGATCTCCATTGAGAGACAAGCGGTACCACATTTCACTCTCGACTTCTTAACATGGAGACCTCCCAAACACAGACCGGCCATCTTAGCCCCCACTTTGTCCCACTCCCTAGCCCTCTGCGACCAATTGCATACCCACGCCAACTTGATTTCCCCCTTAAGGCCTCTCACACACCTATTTCACAACCCTGACTTTCCCCCGGGGATGAACATTCATGCATTTCATTGGTGGCTGAACAAGGGCCTTTTCCGAATAGGACACTTCTTTACTCCCAATGGCCCTATTTCATTAGGCCATTGTTTGAGTTCTCTGGAAATGCCTACCTCAGAAAAGTTTCGACTATCACAAATACGCCACTTTCTCCACTCACTTTGTACTGACAAGACGAACACTCCTAAGGCCACGATGTATGAGCTATGGTGCTCTTCGTCTGCCCCCCAAAGGGGTGGGATATCCATTATCTACGCGTCCCTGGCAGATAGGACGGACACCCCGGTCTACGCTCGATCCTGGGAATCGGACCTGGACATCCAGTGGGACCGTGCGAAGTGGTTCCAAGCCTTCAGCAGAGCATCGAAAGGTATCTTAAATATAGCCTTGATTGAAGCTAACATTAAAATCTTTACTAGATGGTACTACGTCCCGGCCAGGCTTGCCAGGATATTCCCGGACTCCTCCCCCCTCTGCTACAGAGGTTGCGGTCATATTGGCACGATGCATCACATCTGGTGGACCTGCCCCCGCATACGGAGTTTCTGGAACAAATTCCTCCATATCCTAAGGAAAGTATCTGGGGCAGTGGTTCCACAGGACCCCACATACATTCTATTGAATTGCAAAATAACCAACACTTCAAAAAACACACAACAACTTATATTCTTTATGTGCTTGGGAGCCAAAGTTACTCTAGCGAAAGCCTGGAAAACTCCTTCGGTGTCCATATCGGCCACCAAACGGAAGATCTCTTGGATAATGTCACAGGAACAAATAGTCGCTAAACTGCGTGACACGGTCCCACGTTTTGAAGGGATTTGGGAACCTTGGGCTAGGTATATCGGTATTTCACTTTACCCAGGTCATCTGCTAACGTAGGGGAGAGTCCGGCAAGATTACCACCTATCTCCATTGACCCCACCCCACCTCCCTCCCTCTCTCTACTTTTGGCTCCCTTTCTCCTCTTCATCTTTCCTCTCTACTCTTTCTTTTCATGCTCTACCCTCATCTCTCTTATACCAGCTAATGGCTAATAACGGTCTTCCTAGGCCAAAACTTCCTCATTTGTTCTTTTAGGTTGTCCTAAACTACTCACATAGTGTATCAGCCTAGATGGCAGCCAGTTACTCTTAGGATGCTATCCTGGACGATGTGTCTGTCAGCTCCGTCCGGGGGGCTTCTGCGCCTGGGTTTCTTTCCAGTGCGAGCACTTTCCCGGGGGATCTGACAGGAGATGGGGAGACATCCCCTTTGGTAGGAACCCTGAAGCTCTCGCGCTCCACAGTGTGCTCCCATGGGGGTGGAGTGATGATCTCGGGGGCCTTCCTGGGAGAAGTCCCCAGTTTCAAAATTCTTCTCAGGTTGTCCGTTTTTCTAATGGAAATTAACAATTCTTTTCTAAGACAGTAAACTAGCCAGGAACTTTGCTCTACCTTGATACATCTTCTGTGTAAGTGCTATGTTGTTCCTGCTATGTATCTCCCTCTTTTGACTGCCTTGGTCATCGAGGAGTATTAAGTGGTATGTTTTATTCATATTATACTTGTATTGCAAAACTTCAATAAAAACATTGAAACAGAAAAGAAAATCCCAAATTTTGGGTTGTTCCCAGAGCAATAATAGAGGGGAAATCTTCCAATGGGGACACTAGCCCAGGTTCCCTTAACCGTTTGCCGACCAGCCGCCGTAGTTACACTGCGACAGGTTGGCTTGGCTGCACGAATCGCCGTAGCTGTACATCAGTACGTTTAATAGATATAGAAGGCGCGCGCGTGCCACCAGAGCAGATGCGCGTGGCCAGCGGCCACAATGTCTGCCGGCCACCCATGATTGTTTCACAGAGAGCCAGAACGGGGATCTGCCAGTTTAAACAAACAGATCCCAGTTCTGACAGGGGAGGAGAGAGAGATTGTTTGTTCCTAGTGATCAGGAACAGCAATCTCTCTCTACTCCCAGTCAGTCTCCTCCACCCACAGTTAGAAACACCTCCCTAGGGAACAGGTAACCCCTTGATCGCCCCCTAGTGTTAACCCTTTCCCTTCCAGTGTCATTTATACAGTGATCAGTGGCTATTTTTAGCTCTGATCGCTGTAATAATGTCACTGGTCCCAAAAAAGTGTCAAAAGTGTCCAATCTGTCCACCGCAATGTCGCAGTCCCACTAAAAATCACTGATCACCGCCATTACTAGTAGAAAAAAACATTAATAATAAAAATGCCATAAATCTATGCCCTATTTTGTAGATGCTATAACTTTTGTGCAAGCTAATCAACACACACTTATTGCAATTTTTTTTTTACCAAAAATATGTAGAAGAATACATATTGGCCTAAACTGATGAAGAAATTTTTTTTTTTTTTTTGGGGATATTTATTATAGCAAAAAGTAAAAAATATTGTTTTTTTTTCAAAATTGTTGGTCTTTTTTCGTTTATAGCGCATATAGTGATTTAATACCACCAAAAGAAAGCTCTATGTTAAAAAGGACATCAATTTTGTTTGGGTACAACATCGGTCGACCGCGAAGTTGTCAGTTAAAGTGACGCAGTGCCGTATCGCAAGGGCTTGGTCAGGAAGGGGATAAATCCTTCCGGGGCTGAAGTGGTCAAAGTGGTCGTAAAGGTTAAATGATTTTACCGTAATGTATTCTCTGCATCAAGGTAAAAAACCTTTCATGTGCAGCTGCCCTCCAGTTCCCCTTAATACTTACCTGAGCCCGATCTCGATCCAGCACTGTGCACAATATCAGTAGTGCTGCTCTCTCTCTCCTCATAGGCTCAGAGTCAGTCAAAGCCAGTGAGCGGGGACGGGGCCAAGATGCATTGTGTGTGTCTATGAACACACAGATCTGGCTCAAGAGTGAGGATGCACGTTTGCCCCCACTAAAAATATTTGCTATGGGGGCAGACAGTGAAGAAGAGGAGCAGAGAATGCCATCTGGGGACCTCAGAAGAGATTTTTGTTAATGGGTGTCCCTCTTTCCCGTCTCAAAAAGTTGGACGATATGAAATAGGTAGTTGCACCACTGCAAAGATTAATCCAACCAGCATAATTAGGAAACATCTAATGGCTGGAGCTGTAACTAGTTCATGAACTATATTCATTGTATCAGCTACTTCAAAAAAAGCGGAGAGAAAATCAATAGAAATAAAAACTCTTGTAAATATATATCTTTTTATATGTGTGTGTGGCAACTATCATTTTGGATAAAGTATTCATATTGAATTAAGTATTACACTTCGGCTCAGCACTATCTAACAAAACTCTATCCCTCCACAGGTAATCTATGCTGCCTTCAAATTCCACCTTTAACTGCAACTGCTTCATTGTTTTAAACGTGCTTAAATGGTAATCTATGCTGCCTTCAAATTCTTTACCTCTGTCAATATCACTGTGATGTTTGTTTTTGCTTTCTTATTGTCCATACCTAAATTATGAGCTGGTTTTATCTTTATAGCCATGATCCCCTGCTCTCTTGCTGTATCTTGTAGTCTGTCTTTGGTGTGAGAAGTTTGTTCTGTCAGCCATGTGTTCCTCCTATGCAATCCTGGCTGATTAATTGGCAATGATACCCCTACCCAACTCAGTATCAATTTAGGCCTTCTCTAGGGGTTGCACAGGCAGGGATTACACAGGCAGGGATTGCATTGGCAACTATCATTTTGGATAAAGTATTCATATTGGATTAAGTATTACACTTCGGCTCAGCACTTCAGCGAATGCACAAAGCGAAAATCTACAACAGACTACTGCAACACCCTAAACAGACTACAGGTGTCCTGATTCCCCATAGAACATCTCTCATCCGGTCTGCTTCTCAATCTCACCACTCTGTATCATGCACTCCCTGCTTTTCCTTCTCACAGTTGCATCCTCTCTCCTTAAACTTTCTCTCCTTCACCCCTCTTCTCCACCCCACAGCTTATATATATCACCCTCACTCCTGTCTTCACCGTATTACTGCACTCATCAGCTCCTGCTAATTTTAACCCCACATACCAATAAAACCTCCAGGACACTGAGAAGTGTCCCCCCCACATAAGTCACACTCCCATATCACCTCTCTTACCCTTCTGCTTCTCCTAATGTCTGGAGATATTTCTCCAAATCCTGGACCGCCATCATTTACCTTTGACCAACATACCCAGCACCCCCTATCCTCTGCCAGCAGCCTCAATCTACACAATCCAATTTCTATTCCTCTTCTGCCTAGAAACAGCCTCCCCTTTTCCTGTGCCCTTTGGAATGCCCGCTCAGTTTGCAACAAACTTACCACCGTCTATGACCTATTTATCACAAACTTCTTCAACCTACTTGCAATTACAGGGACATGGCTTCCGACTTTCCTTCTCCTGCTGCCATCTCCCATGGTGGCCTCCTGTGGACTCACTCTCCCAGGCCTAGTGGACGGAAAGGAGGTGGTGTTGGAATCCTCCTATCCCCTCAAAGTACTTTTCGGGTTCTTCATTCACCCCCTCTCTGTCCCTCTCCTCATTTGAAGCTCACTGTATTCGTCTATTTTTTCCAGTTTTGTTGAAAATTGCTGTGATCTATCCGCCTCCTGGACTGGTATTAAGCTTCCTTGATGACTTCTCTGCCTGGCTACCCTACTTTCTCTCTTCTGAAATCCCAACAATCATTCTTGTTGACTTCAGCATCCCTGTTAATCTTAACACTCCCACTACTACATCATTTCTAAACCTAACCTCCTCTTTTGACCTGAAACAATGGACAAATGCTTCTACTCACTCTGTTGGCAACTGCCTTGACCTCATTCTCCTACCTATGCACTCCACGCAACCTCTTCAACATTCCTTTTCCTCTGATTACCACCTTATTAGTTTCACTCTCTCCTTGTGTTTCTCCTCCTTGCCTTCCAACTACCAAACAATTACCCCTTGAAACCTTTGCCATCTTAACCCTTCTCTTCTTTTTTCTGCTACAGATTGTCTCTATGTCAAAATCTCATCCTTGCCCTGCCCCAAACTTGCCACTTCTATCTACAACAGTTCACTGTCATCCACCCTGGATACGTTGGCCCCCCTCACTATGCACAGAATCAGGCCCCGACCGATACAACCCTGGCAGGCAGACATTACCAAAAGCCTCCAAAAATTGTGCTGTGCTCTTGAGCTTCTGTGGCGTAAGACAAAGTCACAGCAAGAATTCAGCCAATATAAATCTGCCCTCCAAAAATACCATTCCTGTCTCCACGCTGCCAAACAGACTTACTTTATCACTCTCATTAACACCCTCTCACGCAGTCCCTGTCAACTTTTTTCTACCTTTAATGCTCTACTTCGTCCGCTATTACTTCCACCCACTAACTTACTCAATGCCCAGGATATTGCTAATCACTTCAAAAATAAGATTGAGACAATTAATCTCGAGATCTCCTCCACTCTACATATATCTCCCTCACCTTACACTCGTCCTCCTGTACAATCTTGTTTAACCCAACTACTACAGAGGAAGTCAATAAACTTTTTTCTAAAGCACACCTAACCTCCTGCCCACTGGACCCTGTTCCTTCTCAAATACTACGGTCACCCTCTGACTCTATCCTACACTCTTTAACTCATATCTTCCACCTCTCCCTCTGTACTGGCATCTTCCCCAACTCTCTGGAACATGCACTAGTCACTCCCATACCAAAAATGACCTCACTGGACCCTACCAATCTTAACAACCTAAGACCCATCTCCTTACTCCCTTTTGCCTCCAAACTCCTTGAACGTTTAGTCTACAAACCAACTGAGCAACCATCTCATTGAGAATAACCTTCATCTCTAGTAGGGATGAGCTTCGAGTTCGAGTCGAACTCATGTTCGACTCGAACATTAGCTGTTCGCAAGTTCGCCGAACACCGAACAATTTGGGGTGTTCGCGGCAAATTCGAATGCCGCGGAACACCCTTTAAAAGTCTATGGGAGAAATCAAAAGTGCTAATTTTAAAGGCTTATATGCAAGTTATTGTCATAAAAAGTGTTTGGGGACCCGGGTCCTGCCCCAGGGGACATGGATCAATGCAAAAAAAAGTTTTAAAAACGGATGTTTTTTCAGGAGCAGTGATTTTAATAATGCTTAAAGTCAAACAATAAAAGTGTAATATCCCTTTAAATTTCGTACCTGGGGGGTGTCTATAGTATGCCTGTAAAATAAAAAAAAAAAAAAATGACGTGGGGGGGTCCCCCTAAATTCCATACCAGGCCCTTCAGGTCTGGTATGGATATTAAGGGGAACCCCGGCCAAAATTTAAAAAAAAAATGACGTGGGGTTCCCCCTAAATTCCATACCAGACCCTTCAGGTCTGGTATGGATTTTAAGGGGAACCCCGCGCCAAAAAAAAAAAAAAAAACGGCGTGGGGTTCCCCCAAAAATCCATACCAGACCCTTATCCGAGCACGCAACCTGGCAGGCCGCAGGAAAAGAGGGGGGGACGAGAGTGCGGCCCCCCCCCTCCTGAACTGTACCAGGCCACATGCCCTCAACATTGGGAGGGTGCTTTGGGGTAGCCCCCCAAAACACCTTGTCCCCATGTTGATGAGGACAAGGGCCTCATCCCCACAACCGTGGCCGGTGGTTGTGGGGGTCTGCGGGCGGGGGGCTTATCGGAATCTGGAAGCCCCCTTTAACAAGGGGACCCCCAGATCCCGGCCCCCCCCTGTGTGAAATGGTAAGGGGGTACTTACCCCTACCATTTCACTAAAAAACTGTCAAAATAGTTAAAAATGACAAGAGACAGTTTTTGACAATTCCTTTATTTAAATGCTTCTTCTATCTTCCTTCATCTTCTTCTGGTTCTTCTGGCTCTTCTGGTTCTTCCTCCGGCGTTCTCGTCCAGCATCTTCTCCGCGGCGTCTTCTATCTTCTTCTCCTCGGGCCGCTCCGCACCCATGGCATGAGGGGAGGCTCCCGCTCTTCTCTTCATCTTCTTCTTCATCCTCTTCTCTTCTTCATCTTCTTCATCTTCATCTTCTCTTCTTTTCTTCTGCGGGCCGCTCTGCATCCATGCATGGAGGGAGGCTCCCGCTGTGTGACGGCGTCTCCTCGTCTGACGGTTCTTAAATAACGGGGGGCGGGGCCACCCGGTGACCCCGCCCCCTCTGACGCACGGGACATGACGGGACTTCCCTGTGGCATTCCCCGTGCGTCAGAGGGGGGCGGGGTCACCGGGTGGCCCCGCCCCCCGTTATTTAAGAACCGTCAGACGAAGAGACGCCGTCACACAGCGGGAGCCTCCCTCCATGCCAGCATGGGTGCAGAGCGGCCCGCAGAAGAAAAGAAGAGAAGATGAAGATGAAGAAGATGAAGATGAAGAAGAGAAGAGGATGAAGAAGAAGATGAAGAGAAGAGCGGGAGCTTCCCCTCATGCCATGGGTGCGGAGCGGCCCGAGGAGAAGAAGATAGAAGACGCCGCGGAGAAGATGCTGGACGAGAACGCCGGAGGAAGAACCAGAAGAGTCAGAAGAACCAGAAGAAGAAGAAGATGAAGGAAGATAGAAGAAGCATTTAAATAAAGGAATTGTCAAAAACTGTCTCTTGTCATTTTTAACTATTTTGACAGTTTTTTAGTGAAATGGTAGGGGTAAGTACCCCCTTACCATTTCACACAGGGGGGGGGCCGGGATCTGGGGGTCCCCTTGTTAAAGGGGGCTTCCAGATTCCGATAAGCCCCCCGCCCGCAGACCCCCACAACCACCGGCCACGGTTGTGGGGATGAGGCCCTTGTCCTCATCAACATGGGGACAAGGTGTTTTGGGGGGCTACCCCAAAGCACCCTCCCAATGTTGAGGGCATGTGGCCTGGTACGGTTCAGGAGGGGGGGGGGCCGCACTCTCGTCCCCCCCTCTTTTCCTGCGGCCTGCCAGGTTGCGTGCTCGGATAAGGGTCTGGTATGGATTTTTGGGGGAACCCCACGCCGTTTTTTTTTTTTTTTTTTGGCGCGGGGTTCCCCTTAAAATCCATACCAGACCTGAAGGGTCTGGTATGGAATTTAGGGGGAACCCCACGTCATTTTTTTTTTAAATTTTGGCCGGGGTTCCCCTTAATATCCATACCAGACCTGAAGGGCCTGGTATGGAATTTAGGGGGACCCCCCCACGTCATTTTTTTTTTTTTTAATTTTGGTTCGGGGTTTCCCTGGGGGGAATTCCCATGCCGTTTTTATCAATGAACTTCTATGTGTATTGTCGGCAATGCAATAGCCGCGGGTAGTTTTAAATGTGTTTTTTCCTTCCAAATGTCATTTTGCTGTCAGACTGTTCTAAACACAGGAAACATGCGCCCCTTTACAGGCATACTATAGACACCCCCCAGGAACGAAATTTAAAGGGATATTACACTTTTATTGTTTGACTTTAAGCATTATTAAAATCACTGCTCCTGAAAAAACGGCCGTTTTTAAAACTTTTTTTTGCATTGATCCATGTCCCCTGGGGCAGGACCCAGGTCCCCAAACACTTTTTATGACAATAACTTGCATATAAGCCTTTAAAATTAGCACTTTTGATTATTCATGTTCGTGTCCCATAGACTTTAACGGTGTTCGCGTGTTCGAGCGAACTTTTTTCCTGTTCGCATGTTCTGGTGCGAACCGAACAGGGGGGTGTTCGGCTCATCCCTAATCTCTAGAATACGCCCCTATTTAACCAATGACACCACCAAGCTTCTAATTCACTCCCTGGTCATCTCTCGCCTCGACTACTGCAACTCCCTCCTCATAGGACTACCTTTACATGCACTATCCTCCCTTCAGTCTATAATGAATGCTGCTGCAAGACTCATCCACCTTACCAACCGTTCAGTGTCCTCTACCCCTCTCTTCCAATCCCTACAGTGGCTTCCACTCACCCAACTAATAAAATTCAAAGTACTAACAATAATTTACAAAGCCGTCCACAACTCTGCCCCAGCTACATCACTAACCTAGTCTCAAAATACCAACCAAGCCTCTCTCTTTGGTCCTCCCAAGACCTCCCGCTCTCTAGCTCCCTTGTCACCTCCTCTCATGCTCGCCTACAGGATTTCTCCAGAGCGTCTCTCATCCTTTGGAAATCCCTACCCCAGTTTGTCCGACTGTCCCCAAATCTATCCATCTTTAGACAATCCCTGAAAACCCTTCTCTTTAAAGAAGCTTATCCTGCTTCTAACTAATAAACTGTTTTACTTTCTCCATCAGCTCATCCCCCACAGCTATTACCTTTTGTATCAATTGACCCTCCCTCCTAGATTGTAAGCTCTAGCGAGCAGGGCCTTCTGATTCCTCTTGTACCAAATTGTAATGTAACTGTAATGTCTGCCTTCATTTTGTTAAGCGCTGCACAAACTGTTAGCGCTATATAAATCCTGTATTATAATAATAATAATAATAATATATACAAAATTCATCCTTCAGTTCCATTATATATGCATGCACTCACTTACTGATGCTTTGTTACATTTTTTTAAGCTACAGCATTAAAGAAATCTGCCTTATTTGAAATTCATGTTAACAGTATGTGATTCACAAAATATTTTAACATATCTTCTGCTGCTACTTTTAAGTGCATTTTCTTTTGAGCTATGCTGGGAATATGTCTGTGCTTAGTATTCAACTCAATTCCTCACAATAGCTGTGACTCATCACTGAGGAATCCCAAGGGTATCGCAGGTTATCTACCAGTCTTCTATTGCATGTGTCATATAGGAGATCTTCTTTTAATGGATCCCTTAAATGCAATGCTACCTCGACCTAATGTCCTAATGTGATCATTCCTTTTTTCACTTCAGCATAATCATATCTGCTCTTTTTAAGATTGTAAAATATATGCATGCAATATATTTGGAGGGAAATGTGCTGTTTGAATCGAGGATAGAAAACAAATGAATATGTTTATTAACTACTTTAGCCCCGGAAAGGTTTTACCCCCTAAGGCCTGGTTCACATCTATGCATTTTTAGTGCTTTTTGCATTTTGCAGATTTGCACTACAGAACGTGTTCCATAGGAAATCATGTTAAATGGACTGTAGTGCAAATCTGCAAAATGCAAAAACCACTTGCCGACCGCCGCAAGCCGATTTACGTTGGCAGAATGGCACGGGTGCACAAAAGGGCATGTCGCGCGCCGCAGGAGAGTGCCCGCGGGTCCCATGGACTCGATGTTCACCAACGGCCCGCTTTTGCAAGGAGGAGAGGCAGAACGGGGAGATGCCTATGTAAACAAGGCATTTCCCTGTTCTGCCTAGCAACATGACAGGGATCTATTGCTCCCAGTGATCGTGAGCCCATCCCCCCTACAGTTAGAACACACTGAGGGAACACATTTAACCCCTTCATTGCCCCCTAGTGTTTAACCCCTTCCCTGCTAGTGACATTTATACAGTAATCGGTGGCTATTTTTAGCTCTGATCGCTGTATAAATGTCAATGGTCCCAAAATAGTGTCAAAAGTGTTCGATCTGTCCGTCACAATGTCGCAGTCACGATAAAAATCGCAGATCGCCGCCATTATGGGTAAAAAAAAAAAGAATAATATAAATGCCATAAATCTATCCCCTATTTTGTAGACACTATAACTTTTGTGCAAACCAATAAATATACACTTATTGCAATTTTTTACCAAAAATATGTAGAAGAATATATATCTGCCTAAACTGTGAAAGAAATTAGTTTTTTTAAATATTTTTTGGGGATATTTATTATAGCAAAAAGTAAAAAATTGCTTTTTTTCCAAACTTGTTGCTCTTTTTTTGTTTATAGCGCAAAAAATAAAAACCGCAGAGGTGATCAAATACCACCAAAAGAAAGCTCTATTTGTGAGGAAAAAAAGGACGTCAATTTTTCAATTGTCAGCTAAAGCGACACAGTGCCAAATCGCAAAAAATGCTCTGGTCGGGAAGGGGGTAAATCCTTCCGGGGCTGAAGTGGTTAATGACCGGGCCATTTTTTGCAATACAGCACTGCATTATTTTAACTGACAGTTGGGTGGTCATGCAGCGATGTACCCAAATAAAATTGACGCCCTTCTTTTCCCAAAAATAGAGTTTTGTTTTGGTGGTATTTAATCACCTCTGCGGTTTTTATTTTTTGTGCTATAAACAAAAAAAAACGACAATTTTGAAAAAAAACAAAACAATATTTTTTACTTTCTGCTATAAAACATACCCAATAAAAAAATGTTAAAAATCAAATGTCTTCATCAATATAGGCTAATATGTATTCTGCTACATATTTTTGGTTAAAAAAAAAAATGCCAATAAGCGTATATTGATTGGTTTGTGCAAAAGTTATAGTGTCTACAAACTATAAGATATATTTATGGACTTTTTATTTTTTTTTATTGCTTTTACTAGTAATGGCAGCGATCAGTAATTTGTAGGGGGACTGCGACATTGCGGCAGATAAATCTGACACCAAGTGACACTTTTTGGGGACCAGTGACACCAATACAGTGATCAGTGCTAAAAAAAAATGCACTATCACTGTATAAATTGCACTGGCAGGGAAGGGGTTAACATCAGGGGCGATCACAGGGTTAAGTGTACTCCTAGGTAGTGATTTCTGAAGATTCGGGGAATGGTTTAACTGGAGGAAGAGAGAGATCTGTGTTCCTGATTAGCAAGAACAGAAGATCTCTCTATTTATCTCTGACAGAACGGCGGTCTGCCTTGTTTACATAGGCAGACTGCCGTTCTACCTCCCCAGTGAACGATCAGCGCTCAAAGCTTGTTTGGCTGTACTTCTCTGGTGGATCACAGGAGGGCAGTTCATTCTGCACTCCTGTGACCCATTTTCAGTAGACAGCGGGCTGCAATCAGCTGACGTCACAGAGACGGTCCAGCCTGCTCAGCCTGCTCAGCTGCTCAGCGAGTCGCTGAGACCCTGAGCAGGCCGCTCCCACCCCCTCCACAGCCCAGAGCTCCAGTGGGGGGGCAGAGCAGGTGACTAACAGTCACCAGCTCTCTGCTCGGGGGGGTCTGAGAACTGATCGATTGACAGTGTTTGATCTCTCGATTCTCAGTGTAATGCCGCGTACACACAATTGGAAAGAAAAAAAGCTATGATGGTTTTTCCGACGGTATTCCGCTCAAGCTTGTCTTGCGTACACACGGTCACACCAAAGTCTGACCGTCCAGAACCTGGTGACGTACAACACGTACGACGGGACTAGAAAAGGGAAGTCCAATATCCAGCGCGCCACCCTTTGGGCTCCTTCTGCTAATCTCGTGTTTATCTTGTGTTAGTAGAAGTTTGGTGAGAGATGATTCGCGCTTTTCAGACTCGTGCTTTTTCAGATCATTGTACTGCTGTTCAGTTTGTGCTTGTGGGTTTGTATCTGCTTTTCAGTGCGTGAAGTCAGTTCGTATCTGTTTTTCAGTGTGTGCTTGTCCGCTCGTTACTGATTTTCAGCTCGCTCTTCACAGGCCTTGCTGTTCTTCAGTGCATTCTGTTTAGTTCATTCTGACCAGCCGACCGTTTTGAAGCCATGTTGCGGGTACTTACTCGTCGTAGAGTTCGTGCTGTGCGGGGGCTTGAGGCCGGACTTTTAGAAACTCCAATGACGGCCCTGGAAGCTGGCCGTCCTGGGTTGCCCCCCCAAAGTGCCCGTGAAGTGCGAGAAAAATATGTAGAATATTTTACAGGTAGGGGGGCCATTGCTATGCCAACACATTTTTCTCTTTTATCAGATCAAATCTTGATTTTCTTTTACTGCTTGGGTTTATTTTTGCTGTCTCCTAGGTTCTCCTAGTGCACTTGTAGTGCCAAGTGGTTTTTCCATTATTAAATAACACCCATTGTCACTGTAAACACCAACTTAACACAAAAAATGGTATTGATCATTGAAAAAAGAAGCCACACATTGTTGAGTATAAAACCTTTTACTCCGTGCACATTCATATGTGCATTTTATAAAATATTTGGCGGTAAAAAAAAACAGATTTTTTTTTTCAAAGTTTTACCTTGAAATTTCTGAAAAAATACAGAAACAGGCATGTTTACAAACATAACATACACAACTCTGGAACTTACAAAGTTCAACATTGCAAAAAAGAAGGCAATATCAGACATTTTATAGTGTGAAAAAGGTCTTGATCTTGCCTTCATCAGATGGGGTGAAGTCACCCCTGTAAAAGCCAAATTTAGAAGATGCACACAAATTGTGAGTGAAAATGTTTACTACGACCGATTACTGTGCCCACAAACAGGAAAGTGGCCATTTTAAACTGTCCAACAGTAAAGAAAAGCACATGGCACAGCATGCAAGTAATAATAAGAATAGGAACACACGACAACTACTTACTTTTTAGAAGCACTTTCTTGATCCTTCTATACTGATCCTGCTCCCTTAATTTGAGGTCCGACCAGCGTTTCCTCAATTGGTCCTTGGATCGTCGTACCCCAAAATTCCAGCGCAGACTCTTCACAACTTTAGTCATGATCTTGGCCTTTCTCACATTTGGGTTTAGGTACGGTCCATACTTCCCATCATAGTCGGCCCTCTTCAATATGTCGATCATCTCCACCATCTCTTCAAAGGACATATATGAGGCCTTAAATCTTCTCCTCCTGGATCGGGACGTTTCTTGCTCTGGGCTTTCCTCCTCGTTACTGCTATTAAGCAACCGCTGTGTCTCCGCCATGTCGTCTCCCACTGCGGCGAAAGAGACGGGGCAGGAAATATTCTAGAAAGAACGTCAGGGGCGGGCAGTGTGGGCGGAGTTTCACGCATGCACAGTGTATATAAAGCGCAACACGCGTGCGTCGTACGTACGATCTGTGAGCGGAGGAAGGTGTAGCGGAAGTGCCGATTGTTATAATGAAGGTACAATTTTAAGTTGG
Source organism: Aquarana catesbeiana (assembly GCF_042186555.1). Classification (NCBI taxonomy): domain Eukaryota; kingdom Metazoa; phylum Chordata; class Amphibia; order Anura; family Ranidae; genus Aquarana; species Aquarana catesbeiana. The sequence goes on from NC_133324.1 coordinate 184,975,071, forward strand.
TGCATCAGTGGCCTATACTGCTTATAGATTGAGGCCTATATTGGGTCAAGATTAGGAGAGTTTCGCCTGACATTAGGGTTTGTCTTGTGTTGTGTCTTGCAGAGAAAATGGATCTATTCAATGACGAGGACTTTATGCCCATATGCATTGATATGTACAGGGAGCTCCCCTATTATAACAAACAAACGAAGGCAGCGCTGGATCAATTGGCGAAATTTGTGAAGCCGGTGATCTCCATGGCAGACATCCCCTATTTGAAGGCCCTAGGTGGTGGCATGAGGAGCACTTATAATAGGGAGCTCAAGAAAGTCCAGAATTCCCTGAGATCAGGTGCGGCAGCAGATGACATTTATGTCCCCAGGCTGTGGTACTATGACAGACTGCATTTTCTGGCAGGCCAGACAGAACCCAGGCCAACACTCTCCAGTCTTCCTTCCACACTTGCTTCCCCCCCCCAGCTGAGGCTTCTGACATCCAACCTGGTCCTTCCAGGCAGCAACATGTGGAGGAGCCCAGCTTGAGCCGGGTATAGCATTCTTCAAAATATTTCTGGTTGTCAAATTAATGATGTAAAATATATGCTAATTTTGATCACTAATTTCTGATTTCACAAAGTGGTTTACATATCAATAGACAGTAGTGGCCACAAATGAGTGGGACAAGAATGAAAAATGCTGGGGTCAGAATGATACTCTTTTCTATTTATTAACATTAAATTTGCAACAGTCATGAGTTAAAAATTGTGTGTGATTGATGAACCAAAAACTAAAACTAGGTCCCTTTTTCATAAGCAGGAAAGCCTCAGCCAGGCCGTGGAAAGTGGCAGCCAGGAGGTGGCTGGGCCCAGTAGCCTGCCAGCATCGTAGGTCCCTCCCCCCCGCCTTCCACCAAAAAGTGGCAGAAAGAGGAGTAATGTGAAGGAGGCAGCAATTGGCCTTTTTATCAAGGCTACTGCGGCCCTCAGAACCCCCCACAGTTTTCAAGAGGACTTTGCATACATTACAGCATGCAAAATGCTGGAAATGGAGGCGGGCCAATGCCTCTCATGTAAGCAAGTGATGTTACAAGCCCTAAACAAGGGCTTGAGGGGCCAACTCAAAAGTCAAAGCCACATTTGTGAGTTGAACCATGGTCCTCCTCCTCTTCCTCCAGGTCCTCCTCCTCCTCCTCCACCTCCTGCCACACCTCCAACATCCCAGCCACAGCCTGGAAGGAAGCGTCTAAGGAAGACCAGAGAGTGATGGCCTGGGTTCAGTCTGGTTTGGCAAAAGATGCAGGCTGTTGTATGACCACAGCCTGGGGACATATATGTCATCTGCTGCTGTTCCTGATCTCTTGTAGTCCTGAACCGGATTGTGCTAACTATTATAAGGACTCCTCAGGCCACCAATTTTGACTGTAAAATTATTGATGTCTGCCTTGGGGTACAAAGGCTTGGCAAATTTCATCAGTTTCTCCAGCGTTGCCTTCCTCTTTATTTTGTTATGACCCAGAATAAATGGATTTTTTTTTTTAAGAAATACTTGCCTATGTTTTTTACTTCAAAAAGGACAGTTTTTTTGGAGTAGGCAGGTACATTTAAAAAATCCAATGTCAAATTAACAAGGGACACCAACCAACCTCATTGAGATTTACAAAGACAAGATAATAATGGTGTTGTGGAAACGTGACATACAAATAAAAATGGAGATCACTATAAAATAATTTAAAAAAAAACAACAGGAGATCTTGATTCCAAAAAAAATGGCTATAAAAATGAATTATAAACATTATTATGGAGATCTGGCTTTAAAAACCAAAAATATTATGCAGGAAATCACGAGAAATAATAAAGAAATAAGTTTGTGAGAGGTCTGTGTGAATATGAGCAGCAGCAAAACAACTTCATTCTTCTAGCATTATAAAGAAGAAGAGAATGCATTGAAAGATTTAAAAATTTGCAGTGTGACGAATGTGCCATCTCCATTATGAACGGTCGTTCTACCAGACTGAGCGGCTCCGTCTCGTACTTGATTCTGAGCATGTGTGGTTTCTTGCGCGCCGGAATTGCATACACACGAACGGAATTTCCAATAGAAACTTTTTCCGTCTGGAAAATTGAGAACACCTCACAATACATTTGTGCATGTACACAGAAAAACATGGTAGTGAGTTTACTGGCTGCAGAAAAAAACATCATGTGTGCATGAGCCCTAAAGGTGGTAGCTTCACGTTTTTTTATTTTTTATTATCTTTTATTCAAGCAGGTGCCTTTAATTATATCATTTCATTTTTTTCAAGTATATCTGCTTTATCCGTAGGCACTATTTGAATCAAAAATCTAATGTTTGCCTGCTCAAATATGTGGAACCAATTTCCATGGGGTGTACATAAATATAATGTAAGTGGAAAAGGCTTAGTTGGTAATGGCTGTAAACCATGCACAGAGACAGAGACAGTCCAAGCAGGTTGTCCTGCACGTTTATTGAGCAAGGTAGCAAACATAGTTTTAGTGAAGGAATGGAAAGCACAGAACGTCTATAGTAAGTGTCCTCAAACTTTTTAAACAGGGGGCCAGTTCACAATCCCTCAGACTGTTGGGGGGCCGGACTATAGTTTGAAAAAAATGTGAATGAATTCCTATGCACACATCTTATTTGTAGTATAGTAAGATTTGTAAAAAAAAAGGAAAAAACAGTACAATATTTAAAATAAAGAACAATTTTAATCAACATAATCTTATTAGTATTTCAAAGAATCCCCTCATCACAGATGCCCCCATCACAGACTTCTCTCCATCACAGACTCCCCCTCCCCCCCTCCCTACAGACTCCTCTCCATCACAGATCCCCCCCATCACAGACTCCCCCATCACAGAGTCCCCCATCACAGATCCCCCCATAACAGATCCCCCCATCGCAAACCCCCCCATAACAAATACCCACATCACAAAGCCCCTCATAACAGATCCCCCCTTTACAAAGCCCCCATAACAGATCCCCCATCACAGACTCCCCCATCACAGATCTCCCTATCACAAAGCCCCCATAACAGATCCCCCATCAAAAAGCCCCCATCACAGATCCCTCCATCACAAAGCCCCCCATCACAAATCTCACTCAGAAAGCACCCCATAACAGATCCCCCTCATCACAGACTCCCCCATCACAGATCCCCCCATCACAAAGCCCCCACCACAGACTCCCTCATCACAGATTCCCCCCTCAGAAAGCCCCCCCATAACAGATCCCCCATCACAGATTCCCATAACAGATTCCCCCATCACAGACTCCCCCATCACAGATCCCCCCTCACAGACTCCCCCTTCACAGATCCCCCATCACAAAGCCCCCCATAACAGTTCCCCCATCACAGACGCCCCCCAACACAAAGCCCCCCCATCAAGAGCCCTCAAACAGTATTACACTGCCCCTTCTGTAACATAGAAGCTGCCTTGAGTTTACAACGTAGTTAGTTGCTCAGATAAGCAGATGTTTTGTTTTACGCTATAGACCAGGGGTCCACAAACTACTGCCTGCCAGGGTGATTTACCCGACCTGCGGACTGCTCCTTTAACATCGCAGCACTCCCCCTCCCCTCCACTACCTTAATCACACAAGACGCAAAGCATGACAGGTCTGGACAAAGGGAGGGACTTTTCAAGTGAAAGGCAAGTGATTGATTGCTGGGACCTCCGGCTGCCTAGTAATAAATCACCCACTTCTTAACTCAAAAGGTCCCACCCTTTGTCCGGACCTGTCATGTTTCTCGTCTTGTGTGATTAAGGTACTAGCATCTAATTCTACTCTTAATATCAATGTATTGCCTCCGTTGTCGGCCTGATATTTAATCTCTTTATGTTCTCAGCCACATTACAGTACGATGAACTCCATTGGCAAGAGATTTCCTCCTTTTATACTTCTAACTCAGGACGGTGCATAGAAAAGAACACACTACCTTCAGCCCACATACACTCTATACATCGCCTTATTGCATACTATCATCATTTACTGCATATCTGGAAATAGCATAACTGTCAGCAGATGACAACTTATACCTCCAATCATTTTACAATAAAGTTACCATATGCACAATTAAATCCCATATCAATAAATTCTCAGATATTACAATCCAGATACGTTATATATATAAAAAATATATATTAAAAATCCTACGAATCATATTGATGAAATTTAATGTCTAATATTACCTTAATGTATATAATTGCACTATTTAAAATATTTTATTTGAAAAGTTAATACAAAAATTATTATAAAAACTATAAAAAAAGTATGAAAAATTATTGTATATTGGAAAAATTAATATAAAAATTATTCTAAAAACCATGTTGTTAAAATGTATACATCTAAAAAACCATAAATATATCCATATCTACATTGACCTTACTCGTCCCCTGCAGGTCTACTCCCTGAACCCCATTCGATTTGTATTCGATTATATTCACAGAATATGTGCAGAGTTGCTTAGCAGCTCTCCCATTGCTGGTTAAGTGCCCAATGATAGAGGAGTACTCTCCTTGTGTTATGACCCTTATCTCTATGTTGTGGTCACTAAGGGCACCCATAATGTTACTGCATCTTATTATTGATTGCCACCTGGGTTACACAGATTGCAGACCCCCTAATGATGTCCCATCATCCTCATACTAGGTACAGAAATAAGCCCATAGGTTACATGTAGTGGTAAATAACGTCTCTGCATAACTACTATAGGGTTAGTTATTACTAAGAAACCATTTCAGGTCAAATTCTTTGTTCAACCCTCCCGGCCCCAGTTGGTGTATCCACCAAGATTCTTTTTTGCTGATCTCCCTTATGAAATTTGAACCCCTCCAGTGACATTTTGGGGCCTCTATGCCCCAAAATTGCATCCCTGCTGGGTTTTTGTTGTGATTGTCCCTAAAGTGCACCGATAGAAAATGCTTGTCAAACCCTTGAGAATGTTTCTGACATGCTCTTCCATTCTGACTTATAATTCCCTTTTGGTTCTACCCACATAAATTAAATTGCAAGGGCCAATAGTGTCACATGAGATAAAATCTCTAATAGTGTATGACTGTTTGGTGTTGGGGTTAATAAATGTTTTCAAATTCCTAATGTTATTTGGAACCTGTGTGCAACTATAACATCTGCCACAACAATGAAAGCCCTTAATGTCCCAAAACACCATTGGCCTGGGTGGAGGTGGCTCAACAACATTATGGACTCATTTATCCCTCAAATTTGGGGCAGGTCTAATTCTTCCTTTCTCCATTTCCAAAAATTCAGCCTGATAACCCTTTTCCATAAACATCTTCGTTAGTCTTTCTGTTTGTACCTCAAAGTCTTCATTCCTAGTGCAGTTCTTTTTAATGCACATGAACTGTCCTCTAGGAATATTATTTATCCAGAGCCTATGATGACAGCTTGACGTGGGTATATAAGAATTGCGGTCCATTTCTTTAAAGTAAGTTTTTGTTTCTATACCTCGGGGGGGGGGGGGTGTTTTCAATCTCTAGATCCAGGAAATGTATATTGTCTTTACTGATATCCCATGATAGCGTAATGTTACGGTCATTGTCATTCATGGATTGTAGGAACCCTTCTACATCTTCATTGGTCCCACTCCAAATTAACAGTATATCATCGATAAAACGTTTGTTCAATAAAATCCTTGGGTCCTGATCATATAAAACCACCTCTTCCTCCCATTTTGCCATATACAAGTTGGTCACACTAGGTGAAAATTTAGCGCCCATAGCCGCGCCTCTTATTTGTAATAATATGGTAATAATTGCTTTCATACCAGAAAAAATTGCTTTGACAAAAGTCAAAGCATTTCAAAATAAACCTACGTTGTTTACGTTCCATACTAGTATTCTTTTTCAAAGCCGGTTTAGCTGCTTTCATGGCTCCCTGGTGGTCAATTTTGGTGTATAGAGAGGCCACATCGGCCGTGGCCAACACAATATCTCTACTTTTGTCACACCCTTTCAGCAACTGTAAGGTGTGCTTTGTGTCCTTCAAGTAGACCCTAGTTTCTTTAATGAGAGGTTGTAGATGTATATCAATATATTCCCCAAGCCTGGATGGGAGTGACTATATTCCGCTTACAATGGGTCTACCCAGGGGGTTGTAATAGATAATAGGTAGTCTACATGCCGTGGGTACCAGATATCTTTCTTCATGCTTATTCAGAATCCCCCTCTCCACCCCATAGCGAACCGGGGTTTCCAATTCACTCTTAAATTGTTTAGTCGGATTGGAATTCAATATTTGGTAAGTACATCTTTCACCCAGGATATTATTCATTTCTACCGTATATTGTTCTGTGGATAGCACAACTATACCCCCCCCTTATCTGCTGGACAAATTATAATATCTTTCATGTCCCCCAATGATTTTAGGCCCTCTTTTATGTCTCTCTGCTTATACACATTTTTGATCGGTAATTGTTCCAATTCTGTGGTGACCAATTTCTTAAATAGATCAATATTTTTGTTATTCAATATTTTAGGGTTAAAAACTGATTTGTTTCTTAATTCAGTAAAATTACCTTCTATTGCTGCCTTTTCTATTGGGTTTTTCATATAATACTTTTTTACATTTAATTTCCTTATACATTTTTGAATTCCAATATATGTTTCAAATTTGTTCAATCCTTTCTTTGGCGCATACTTAATTCCCTTGTCTAATCTTACAATCTCTTCCCTAGTTAAAGAGGTACCACTGAGGTTGTATATCCCATCCAGGGCCGTCTTTAATATTGATTGGACCCTGGGCAAAACATTTTTTGGGGCCCCCTCCATGCAGTTTTGCTCTCCACCTGCTTTGAGACATACAATAAAAAGCAACTAGACTCAAAATCAGTTTACTGAATCAGATCAGACAGCGATTGGTTGCCAGAGGTTAAAGTGTATCATTACCACTCACTGACTGGTTGCTAGAGGTTACGGCACATAATTTCTGCTTGTTGATTGGTTGCTAGAGATTACTGTACATCAATACTGCTCACTGATTTTGGAAAAGGGTTTGGGAGTTTCTTCCGCATTTGTAGCGCATAGAGCAGCCCATTGAAATGAATGGGCTGCCCTACACATGACCTACATCTTTATCCACCCTGTCAGTACACCTTTGCATCCTTAAACCCATGCTAACCTCTGCACCCCAAACCTCTCCCATCCTCTCCACTCCTCCTCCCCTTTAACTATACCCTCCTCCTCTGCTCATCTTTGCACCCACCTTACTTACCTCTATACATTCCCTCCTTGTTCACCTGTGCACCCCAAACTGTAATTCCTTCGTTGCCTACCTCTGCACACCCCACACTACCCCCCCCCCCCACTAATTTGCTTACCTTTGCAGAACAGGCTGATGGTAGGCTTAATGACCACAGTTGTAGGCAAGACTTTCAAGTATGCCCTTTACCTCCCCAGTGGGCAGCATTCAGTATAGGTGATGGTGGATATGACCTCCAGGGGGCATGATATACATATGAATACTGCCTCTATTTACATATGAATCCTGCCGGTCTGCCGCTTTACATATGAATGCCGTCACTATTTACATATCAATGTTGGTATTTACATATAAACACAGGGTCTGCAGGTGAGTCATCTGTACACAACAATAGGGCAGAGCTGGGCAGCATTAGTAACAGAACTTTACACCGAGATATCAGGACACATCACGGGACTAAAACCTCAAGGGACAAGAGAATTTAAACTGGGATAGTTGCCAAGTATTAGGCAGCTGCTTTGGGCCCCACAACAATGACAGGGCCCAGGGCAGCTGCCCCTTTTGCCCTGCCTTAAAAACGGCCCTGATCCCATCCCCTAATCTTCCCTTCTTTTTTTGTTGTAACCTTCATCCTGATCGTATTCCTCTTTTTCTATATTTCTTCCTTCCTTGTCAGGATTCCCTCGTCCTTTCTCTAAAAAAGAGTTCCCTTGTTGGTTCCCCTGATTTAGTGCATCATACAAGGATTGGTATCTATTATAAGTGGGTACTTCGTAGTAATCAGATGGTGGTCTTTTACAGACAGATTTCAGAGTGGTCTTTTTCAGACAGAAGGCAGAGGGAATAATTAATTAATAGTTTACATGTTACACTATATTGTTTCACATATTGAGTCACTTTTTTGTTAATTAGTGGTGTCAATAGAGGACTTTATGTATGTGGCCTAATTTCACCCAAATATCTTCAAAGTCTCCAGCTACAGGACCCAGAACAGGACTTGTTAACCACTCGCCGACCGCCTCACGCAGATATACTGCGGCAGAATGGCACGGGCAGGCAGAGTAACGTATGGGTATATTACTCCCCTCCCGCGGGCAGGTGGCGCGGGAGGGGAGTAACATACCCATACGTTACTCTGCCTGCCCGTGCCATTCTGCCGCAGTATATCTGCGTTCCAGGAATGATCCGTCCTGAGGGGGAGGCCACTGATTCATGGCCACCCGCACGATCGCTCCTGGCAAATGAGAAGCTTCCTCTGCTTCTGTAATGTAAACAGAAGCAGAGGAAGTGATGTCATCTCTCCTCGTGAAGCCTTTTTGTTCCGGCTTCTGATATGCTTCAGCATATATGCTCTTTTTTTTAACTGTGGTGGTGAAATCACCTCCGACAGTGCTGGAGTCACGGCTTTATGTATCGTGGGAGCAAAAGCTGTTGCTGTTGCAGCAGGGGTGGAGGAGCGATTTGCTTCTAACTTTTGGGGCGGATGCCCCCATGCTTCGGCCTATATTTTTTAGGCCATTCAGCTTCAGCACTGATTTATCCATCTTGACAGCAACAGCGTTTGCTCCCACAATACATAAAGCCGCGACTCCAGCTCTGTAGGAGGTGATTTCACCACCACAGTTAAAAACAAAATGTTGCATGTATGCCCATCATTAGAAGTCAGTGGATGAAGTGAGGTATTCTTATGGTGGGCATACCCACCAGTCAATCTCTGTTTTTCGTTCAGCCCACAGGCTGCATGAAAAAAGGTTTACAATATATGCCCGACAAGGACCAGCAACGTACTGGTATGTTGCTAGACTTTGAGTGGTTATACTAGAATGATGCCTGCGGGTTTAGGTATCATCTTGGTATCATTCTTTTCAGCCAGCGTTCGGCTTTCATGTAAAAGCAATCCTAGTGGCTAATTAGCCTCTAGACTGCTTTTACAAGCAGTGGGAGGGAATCCCCCCCCCACCATCTTCCATGTTTTTTTCTGGCTCTCCTGTCCCAACAGGGAACCTGAGAATGCAGCCGGTGGTTCCACCAGCTGACCATAGAGCTGATCAGAGATCAGAAAAGCTCCAATCATCTCTATGGCCTAAGAAACCGGAAGTTACAAGCATTTCATGACTTAGATTTTGCCGGATGTAAACAGTGCCATTGGGGAATTGGGAAAGCATTTTATCACACAGATTTTGGTGTGGTCAGATGCTTTGAGGGCAGAGGAGCGATCTAGGGTCTAATAGACCCCAATTTTTTCAAAAAAGAGTACCTGTCACTACCTATTGCTATTACAGGGGATATTTACATTCCCTGAGATAACAATAAAAATGTTTAAAAAAAATGAAAGGAACAGTTTACAAATAAGATAAAAAAGCAAAAAAAAAAAATTAAAAAAAAAAAAAGAAAAAAGCACCCCTGTCCCCCCCTGCTCTTGCGCAAAGGCGAACACAAGCGTCGGCCTGGCATCAAATGTAAACAGCTATTGCACCATGCATGTGAGGTATCACCGCGAAGGTCAAATTGAAGGCAGTAATTTTAGTAGTAGACCTCCTCTGTAAATCTAAAGTGGCAACCTGTAAAGGCTTTTAAAGGCTTTTAAAAATGTATGTAGTTTGTCGCCACTGCAAAGCATGTCGTAATTGGTATCCATGTACTCGGCATAAGATCATCTTTTTTATTTCATCAAACATTTGGGCAATATAGTGTTTTTTGTGCATTAAAATAAAAAATAGTGTGTTTTTTCCCAAAAAAATGCATTTGAAAAATCACTGCGCAAATACTGTGTGAAAAAAAAAAACACACACTATTTAATCTGTAGGGCATTTGCTTCAAAAAAATATATAATGTTTGGGGGTTTAAAGTAATTTTCTTACAAAAAAAAATGTTTTTCATGTAAACAAAAAGTGTCAGAAAGGGCTTTGTCTTCAAGTGGTTAGAAGAGTGGGTGATGTGTGACATAAGCTTCTTAATGTTGTGCATAAAATGCCAGGACAGTTCAACCCCCCCACCCCCAAATGACCCCATTTTGGAAAGTAGACACCCAAAGCTATTTGCTGAGAGGCACGTCGAGTCCATGGAATATTTTATATTTGTACGCAAGTTGCGGGAAAAAGACAAGTTTTTTTTTTTTTTTTGCACAAAGTTATAACTAAATGATATATTGCTCAAACATGCCATGGGCATATGTGAAATTACACCCCAAAATACATTCTGTTGCTTCTCCTGAGTACGGGGATACCACACGTGTGATACTTTTTGGGAGCCTAGCTGCGTACGGGACCCCGAAAACCAAGCACCGCCTTCAGGCTTTCTAAGGGTGTAAATTTTTGATTTCACTCCTCACTGCCTATCACAGTTTCAGAGGCCATGGAATGCCCAGATGGCACAACCCCCCCCAAATGACCCGATTTTGAAAAGTAGACACCCTAAGCTATTTGCTGAGAGGTATGGTGAGTATTTTGCAGAGTTCATTTTTTGTCACAAAGTTTTGAAATTTGAAAAAAAAAATTTTCCTTTTCTTTCTTCATTTTCAAAAACAAATGAGAGCTGCAAAATACTCACCATGCCTCTCAGCAAATAGCTTGGGGTGTCTACTTTCCAAAATGAGGCCATTGGGAGGGGGGGGTTTGCCATCTTGGCATTTTATGGCCTTCAAAACTGTGATAGGTAATGAGGAGTAAAATCAAAAATTTACGCCCTTAGAAATCCTGAAGGCGGTGCTTGGTTTTTGGGGCCCCGTACACGGCTAGGCTCCCAAAAAGTCCCACACATGTACTATCCCCGTACTCAGGAGAAGCAGCAGAATGTATTTTGGGGTGTAATTCCACATATGCCCATGGAATGTTTGAGCAATATATCATTTAGTGACAACTTTGTGCAAAAAAAAAGTTTGTCATTTTCCCGCAACTTGTGGCAAAATATAAAATATTCCATGGACTCAACATACCTCTCAACAAATAGCTTGGGTGCCTACTTTCCAAAATGGGGTGATTTGGGGGGGTTGTGCCATCTTGGCATTTTATGGCCTTCAAAACCGTGATAGGGAGTGAGGAGTGAAATTAAAAACTTACGCCCTTAGAAATCCTGAAGGCGGTGCTTGGATTTCGGGGCCCCGTACGCGGCTAGGCTCCCAAAAATTCCCACACATGTGGTATCCCTGTACTCGGGAGAAGCAGCAGAATGTATTTTAGGGTGTAATTCCACATATGCCCATGGCATGTGTGAGCAATATATCATTTAGCGACAACTTTTTGTAAACAAATTTTTTTTTTTGTCATTATTCAATCACTTGGGACACAAAAATTAAATATTCAATGGGCTCAACATGCCTCTCAGCAATTTCCTTGGGGTGTCTACTTTCCAAAATAGGGTCATTTGGGGGGGGGAGGGGTTGTACTGCCCTGCCATTTTAGCATCTCAAGAAATGAGATAGGCAGTCATAAACTAAAAGCTGATTAAATTCCAGAAAATGTACCCTAGTTTGTAGACGCTATAACTTTTGCGCAAACCAATAAATATACGCTTATTGACATTTTTTTTTACCAAAGACATGTGGCTGAATACATTTTGGCCTAAATGACTAAAATGGAGTTTATTGGATTTTTCTTATAACAAAAATTAGAAAATATCATTTTTTTTTCGAAATTTTCGGTCTTTTTCCGTTTATATCGCAAAAAATTTAAATCGCAGAGGCAATCAAATCCCATCAAAAGAAAGCTCTATTTGTGGGGAAAAAAAGGACACAAATTTTGTTTGGTTAAAACATTGCATGACCGCGCAATTACCAGTTAAAACGGCGCAGTGCCAAATTGTAAAAAGTCCTCTGGTCTTTAGGCAGCCAAAAGGTCCGGGGCTTAAGTGGTTAAAGAAGAACTTCACTCTCTCAGTTAACATTGACTATTTTAATCCTTTTGCTGCTAGAATTAGCACATAGATAGGAAATTATATTATATCTACTTGTTTTAAACCCTTTTTTTTACATTACTTCAGTCACTTCCTGGTTTTCAGGCCTAGGCAAATGATGTCATACATCTCAGGAGTTTTTTAGGAGGGGAATAGGGGTTTTCTCAGCTAAGCACGTCCTCCTACATGCATGCCCGAGCTAAGGGCAGATGGATTCCACAGAGCAAATGCCAGAGAATCATCTGCTGTTACTCAAAATGGCCTCAGCCAGAAATGCTAGGGAGTGTTTTTCAAAGTGATTTCTCAACAACATAAAACATGGAGACATGGATGGATGGATGGATGAGTTTGCTTTAAATGTAAAAAATTGGCTCACACAGCAGTGGGGGCATTGAGAAGGTTTGTTTTCTCCACAAACAAAACTTGAAGCTTGTCGATATGTTTAGGTGAGAAACCTGGGCGACACATATGCACTGTTCATGTCTCTTGGAATACCTTGTCCAGCAGAGCTCGGAATGAGAGAAGAAAGAGCAGCAAAATCTACTTTTTCTCCTTTCACTCTGGAGTGAAAAGACTAGGCCTGTAGGTGTAAATGAACCAGAGAAAAAAAAATCACATATCCTCCTTCCCAGCCATGCAGGACTGGACTGTGTGAGATAGCTGTTTAAATATCAGGACTGTATGACTGTACGCACTTCGGCCTTTGGGGTCTGGGTGCCAGTTTGTTCCAGCTCCCTGCTTACTGTTGTTCCTGGACTTCTACAATACCTACACCTCTACAGTCTGGCCAGGAGTTCCAGTCCAGCCCCAGGTTCAACGATCCTGCCAGGCACTCATGCGACTCTGCATCTCGGTGCTCCCTGTCAGCTCTATCAGGGGCTCCAAGTCAGAGCTGTGAGGGAGGTCGTCCTCTGCATATGAGGCTCTACCATCAGGTACGTGACTGTAGCAGACAGCCATGTCTGAGCCTGTGTGAGGACCCTCTCCTATGGAGGAGCTCTGCCAACATTTAGCCAGATTGAAGGACTTACAAGAGGGTTATACCCAGCTGGAAGGCCGTATACAGACTTTGTCTCCCTCTACATCCGCTCAAATTCCTGATCAAGCATCTTCCACTGCTCCAGGGATCTCAGCAGCTCCTGCAGTCGTCATGATACCACCTGAACCCAGTTTTCCGGCTCCTGAGAGGTTCCACGGAGAACGCAACAAGTTCAGAGCTTTCCGCAATGCATGCAAACTTTATTTTGCATTACAACCACGCAATTACTCTCTGGAAGCCACTAAAGTTGGGTTTGTTATCTCCTTGCTTCAGGGAGAACCGCAGACCTGGGCTCACTGGCTTCTAGAACAGAAAGCTGCATCCCTGATAGACTTAGCCACCTTCTTTGAAGCCATGGCTCAGTTATATGAAGACCCCCCTAGCAAACTGCCACCGCAGAAACTGCTCTTCATATTCTTCAGCAGGGTCGCAGGGCCGTGGAAGATTATGTCTCAGAATTTAGGCGCTGGAGTTCTGACACCAAGTGGAACGATGCTGCCCTGCGTTACCAGTTCTGCATGGGTCTTTCTGATCATCTCTAATATGAACTAGCACGAACAGGGGTTCCCTCCACTCTGGATGCACTTATAAATTTGTCAATCCAGATTGACCGCCGCCTAATGCCGCGTACACACGAGCGGACTTTCTATCCTACTTGGTCCGGCACACTTTCCGACGGACTTTGTCCGCCAGGTGCGCCGGACTTTAAAACGGACGGACTTGCCCACACACGCCGGGACTTTCCGGCGGGCTAAGTCCGCCCGTCTTTCCGACGGACTTTCGCCGGAGTTCCGGCGGACTTTCAGAATGAACGGACTTGCCCACACACGGACAAGTCCGTTCATTTTGAACGTGACTCAGGTGCGACGGGACTAGAAAAGGATGTCAATCTTGCCGCTTTTATCGGCGAGATTGACACCTTACTAGCCCCGTCGCGGGGCATACCAGGCCCTTAGGTCTGGTATGGATTATAAAGGGGAACCCCGCTACGCCGAAAAAACGGCGTGGGGTCCCCCTAAAATCCATACCAGACCCCGATCCGAGCACGCAGCCTGGCCGGTCAGGAAAGGGGGTGGGGACGAGCGAGCGCCCCCCCCCTTCCTGAACCGTACCAGGCCGCATGCCCTCAACATGGGGGTGGGTGCTTTGGGGGAGGGGGGCGCCCTGCGCCCCCCCCCAAAGCACCTTGTCCCCATGTTGATGAGGACAAGGGCCTCTTCCCGACAACCCTGGCCGTTGGTTGTCGGGGTCTGCGGGCGGGGGCTTATCGGAATCTGGGAGCCCCCTTTAATAAGGGGGCCCCCAGATCCCGGCCCCCCACCCTATGTAAATGAGTATGGGGTACATGGTACCCCTACCCATTCACCTAGGAAAAAAGTGTAAGTAATAAAACACACTACACAGGTTTTTAAAATATTTTATTAAACAGCTCCGGGGGGGGGGATCTTCCTCCGGCTTCGGGGGTCTTCTTCCGGCTTCGGGGGTCCCTCCGCTTCATCTTCTCCCGGCGTCCGGTTGGTTCTTCTCCCGGTGTTCCAGTTCTTCGGCCGGCTCCTCTGCTGTCTTCAGGTAGCTCTCTTGCCAGCAGAGGTCCGGACTTCTGGGCTTCTGGGCTTCTTCTCTTCTCTTCTCCAGATGTTGACACGACGCTCTCTCCGGCTGGACTGCTCTCCGAGGGCTGCGTTGTGACTTATATAGGTGGAGACCCCGCCCCCTTTTGATGTCACAGTCCCTGGGCATGCTGGGACTGTGACGTTTTAGGGGGCGTGGTCACTGGGTGATGTTGACCACGCCCCCTAAAACGTCACAGTCCCAGCATGCCCAGGGACTGTGACATCAAAAGGGGGCGGGGTCTCCACCTATATAAGTCACAACGCAGCCCTCGGAGAGCAGTCCAGCCGGAGAGAGCGTCGTGTCAACATCTGGAGAAGAGAAGAGAAGAAGCCCAGAAGCCCAGAAGTCCGGACCTCTGCTGGCAAGAGAGCTACCTGAAGACAGCAGAGGAGCCGGCCGAAGAACTGGAACACCGGGAGAAGAACCAACCGGACGCCGGGAGAAGATGAAGCGGAGGGACCCCCGAAGCCGGAAGAAGACCCCCGAAGCCGGAGGAAGATCCCCCCCCCGGAGCTGTTTAATAAAATATTTTAAAAACCTGTGTAGTGTGTTTTATTACTTACACTTTTTTCCTAGGTAAATGGGTAGGGGTACCATGTACCCCATACTCATTTACATAGGGTGGGGGGCCGGGATCTGGGGGCCCCCTTATTAAAGGGGGCTCCCAGATTCCGATAAGCCCCCGCCCGCAGACCCCGACAACCAACGGCCAGGGTTGTCGGGAAGAGGCCCTTGTCCTCATCAACATGGGGACAAGGTGCTTTGGGGGGGGGGCGCAGGGCGCCCCCCTCCCCCAAAGCACCCACCCCCATGTTGAGGGCATGCGGCCTGGTACGGTTCAGGAGGGGGGGGGCGCTCGCTCGTCCCCACCCCCTTTCCTGACCGGCCAGGCTGCGTGCTCGGATCGGGGTCTGGTATGGATTTTAGGGGGGACCCCACGCCGTTTTTTTCGGCGTAGGGGCTTCCCTTTATAATCCATACCAGACCTAAGGGCCTGGTATGCCCCGCGCTCGCCGCAATAGGAAAATGTGTTTTACCTATTGCAGCGAGCGTGAGATGCAATACCCTGCCCTCGTGTTGTATCTGGTCCGTCGGACCAGCCTACACACGAGTGGGCTTTCCGTCGGACCAGCACACACACGAGCGGACCTTCCGCCCGAAACTGAGTCCGGCGGAAAGATTTAGAACTTTCTTCAAATCTAGGTCCGGCGGGCTTTTGGGAAAAAGTCCGCCGGAAAAGTCCGCCGGTGCCTACACACGGGCGGATTGTCCGGCACACTCTGGTCCGCCGGACCAAGTATGCCGGAAAGTCCGACCGTGTGTACGCGGCATAAGAGAACGAAAGTTGGAACAAGCCACTGGCCAGTCACGTTCAGTATGGATGCTCCCACGAGTGCCTGGTTCTTTTAGTCCTGCTTCACCTGCTCCTTCCGCATCCGCTTCAGATGCACCAGAACCCATGCAGCTTGACCTACTCCACCCTTCGCTGTCTACAGAAGAACGCCAGCGCAGACATCAGCTGAATCTTTGTCTGTACTGTGGAGGATCAGGACATTATGTGAGGTCTTGCCCAGTTAAAAAACGTAAGTGCCTCTCAGTTACATCCGCTTCTTCTCCATCTTTACCCAGTAACTCTGCTCATCTTGCTCTTCCCATTCTGTTACAGGTCCCAGGAGGAACTATTCAGACTCCCGCTATAATTGACTCTGGAGCTTGCAGCTGTTTCATAGACTTATCTTTTGCTGCAAAACATCACATCCCACTACTACCCAAGGCTCAGAGACTTTCTGTACATTTGGCAGACGGATCCACCATTAAATCCGGGTTGGTTACCCACGAAACCATTCCGCTATCTATCACCATTGCCAAGAATCATCAGGAGCTTCTACGCTTGAATGCCATCGCTTCCCTCTGTTCCCAGTCATCTTGGGCATGCCTTGGTTAAAAGCTCACTACCCACACATTAACTGGGCCACAGAGGAAGCCAAGTTTCTCTCTCCCTATTGCCTTTAGCACTGCTGGCAAGAAAACCATCATGACCAATCTTCCCTGCTGTGCATAAACGCTGATTCTGAAGCCTGCCAAGTCGTCTCAGTGACATATCACGACTTTTTGGACGTTTTCAGCAAAAAGGGGGCAGAAACGCTTCCTCATCATAGGGCCTATGACTGTCCAATTGAACTCCTCCCTGGGGTTGAAGTTCCTTTCGGCAGAATCTTTCCTCTGTCCGAATCTGAACTTGTTGCATTAAAAGACTACATTGATGACAACCTCAAAAAGGGGTTCATTCACCCTTCCACTTCTGCTGGAGCAGGAATCTTCTTTGTAGGAAAAAAAGACCATTCATTACGGCCCTGTGTGGACTATCATGAACTTAACAAAGTCACCGTTAAGAACCGCTACCCTCTCCCGCTTGTGCCTGAATTATTCCAGTGACTCGGTACTGCCACTATTTTCACAAAATTAGATCTTCGGGGTGCCTATAACCTGGTCCATATAAGAGAGGGGGATGAATGGAAGACAGCGTTTCGCACACGGTTTGGGCATTTCGAATACCTCGTAATGCCCTCCGGACTTTGCAATGCCCCTGCTACCTTCCAACACTTCATTAACGATGTCTTCCGAGATTTCCTGGATCTGTTTGTTGTTGTTTATCTTGATGACATACTAATCTTCTCTCCCTCACTACACCATTACCATAGACATGTTAAGAGTGTACTGAGTCGCCTTCGACAACATGGACACTATGCCAAACCGGAGAAATGTGTATTTGAACGCCAAAGCATCCAATTTCTGGGTTTAATCATCTCCAACGAAGGTATCCAGATGGATCCTCAAAAGGTCACGGCCATCCTGGATTGGCCAGCTCCCAGTGATAAGAAGGGTGTCCAACCTTTTGTGGGGTTTGCAAATTTTTATCGATAATTCATCAGAGGCTTCTCAACAATCATATCCCCATCACAAGTTTAACCAGACAAGGCACAAGATTCCGTTGGTCTTCAGAAGCACAGAATGCTTTTGATACCTTAGAAAAACTTTTTACATCCGCATCTGTCTTGAAACACCCTGACCCAGCCCTGCCCTACGTCTTAGAAGTAGACGCTTCAGAAACAGCGGTCGGGGAAATATTATCTCAGAGGCAGATAATATTGCATCCAATTGCTTTTTTTCCCCCAAGCTATCAACTGCAGAAAGGAACTACGATGTCAGGGACCGTGAACTCTTGGCCATCAAAGCCGCCCTGGAGGAATAGAGGTACCTATTAGAGGGGGCTGCACACCCAATTTTGATCTACACAGATCATAAGAACCTCAGATATTTAAGAACAGCAAATAGATTGAAACCCCGGCAAGCCAGGTGGGCATTGTTCTTTTCTAGATTTGCCTTTCACATAACGTACAGGCCCGGATCCAAGAGTACATAACCTGATGCGCTATCGTGCATGTTCAGTAAATCTGAGGAAGTTTCATCTGCGGAGACCATTCTATCATCTGGGAACTTTCTGTTACTTCAAGGAGACTTGATGGAACAAATTAAACAAACCTTAGTGAGGAACCCCTCACCAGCCAGAGTCTCTCTATTAGCAAAAGACGGGTTGCTTTGGCATGAAGGCAAGGTCTTTGTGCTGGAGGATTTCTGAATTTCCATCTTGAGGCGATGCCATGATCATGTGCTAGCAGGTCATTTTGGCATTAGCAAGACAGCTGAACTAGTGCAACGGACATTTTGGTGGCCTGGGGTGGAGAAGGACTGTAGGAAATACGTGGAATCCTGCACCACGTGCATCCGCAACAAAAACAGTGAAGCCAGAGCTTGGGGTCTACTAAAGCCCTTGCCTGCCCTTGCAGACCTTGGAAGATGATCTCAATAGATTTTATTGTAGAACTCCCCCCATCCAAGTGCCACAACACTATTTTTGTAGTTGTCAATTGGCTATCTAAGATGGCACACTTCCTACCCATGAAGGGCACACCATGTGCCCAGGAAATAGCTCGAACCTTTATCAAAGAGATCGTAAGGCTTCATGGGATCCCAGTGACGTAACTAGAACCTTCAGGGCCCCGATGCAAGAAACCATGAAGGGCCCCCCTGACCCCCGGACAGGGCTCTTTTCTACGATGGCGGAACAACAGGGCCCGGTCACAAGTGGGTGGCTGCATATAAAGGAACCGATTTCTCCATTTCCCCCCCCGCTTCTCCTCCTCTCCCTCCCATAGGCATTCAGCGGCTGCAGGAGGAAAATGGAGAGATGGGTTCCTCTATGTCGGTGTTTCTCAATCTTTTTCCAGTCAGGGCACCCTTGAAGTATACCCCTAGATGAATGGGGAAGAACTGCAACCACTACGTAACTGTGTGCATTGCATGCAGTTGCAGGATAGTGATGATGCATTTACGGGGATAAAACAGGTGGTCAGTAGGCAACATATTGCCTCTTTACCGTCTGTCAAATGCCTCTGAAAAGCAAACTGAGTATGGATCGCTTTTCGGAGGAACAGCATTTTTTTGCTGGTACTATGAACAAGCAAAAAAAAATAAAAAAATCGGTTCTGATTGTACACATATAGGGGGTCAGGATTAAAAGCATATACCTAAAATGTGCATACATACATGTAAACACACACACATGTATAAACACACACACACATATATAAAAACACACACATATATACAAATGCACATATGCAGGCACATATAAACCAGTGGTGGCTGGTGTTCAAAATTCTTAGGGAGGCGCAAGCAAACTGAGAAATTTAGAAAAAAAAACATCAAACGCCGCCACTGTGCCCATCAAACGCCACCACTGTGTCCTTATCTTAACTATTAGATAAGCACCTGAACGACCGCAACATACAGGGGTATACAATGTAATACTGACATATAATCATACACATAGGTTGGACTTGATGGACTTGTGTCTTTTTTCAACCTCACCTACTATGTAACTATGTAACTATGTGCCCATCAAATGTCGCCACTGTGCCCATCAAATGCTGCCACTGTGCCTATCAAACTCTGCCACTGTGCCATAAAATGCTGCCAGTGTGCTCATTAAATGTTGCCAGTGTGCCCATCAAATGCTGCCAGTGTGCCATCAAATGCTGCAACTGTGTTATTCAATGCTGCCACTGTGCCCATTAAATGCTGCCAGTGTGCCCATTAAATGCTGCCAGTGTGCCATCAAATGCTGCAACTGTGCCATCGAATGCTGCCACTGTGAATCCCCCCCTGCCCACTCGCTGTCTGCCCAACACTTACCCTGTCTCAGTGGGGCAGCAGGTGATGGCCACGAGCGGGATCCTCCATGAGTCTCCTGCCGTCCTCATCTCCTGTCCTCTCCTCCTGATAGGCGTACAATAGCCGCGCCTATCGTTTCAGCCAATCAGGTGACTGGTAACAGACCCGCACACCTGATTGGCGGAAAGGCAGTTCAGTGTTAGGAAAGTGAATATTAATTCGCTTTTCTAACACACCTGGGTGGACTGTGAGTGCCAAGCATGGTACTCACAGTTCACCTATTTTGAAGCATATTAGAGCCTATGGCTCTAATCAGGTGCGTCAAAAACACCCCGCCATTGTAATTTAGGAGTCCGTCGTCCGAAAAGGGGCTGAACACCTAAATATGGGGGTGGCAGCGGTGGCCATGGATAGATTCATGCTATGCATGAATCTATCCATTGGTCACAGAGGGAGGGGGTGGCTGGAGAGAGGGGGCGGCACCTGTGCGCCCTTATGGACGCACCGTCACTGATAAACACATGCACACTCACATACATACATGCACACACAGATACATGCACACTCAAATACATGCACACTCACATACATACATATGCATACATACATGCACACACACATACATACATACATGCACACTCACATACATACATGCACACACACACATACATATGCACATACACATGCATACACACACACACACACACATACATGCAGCACACATATAAACACACATACAGTAGATAGTTTTATAAAAAAAAAACGTCAGACCTTTACCTTAGCTCTTCCTGCCGGGTACTGCACTGCAGGGGGAGACAAAGAGCACAGCACACACTGCTTTCACTTTGACAAGCTCCCTGCACAGTCAGTGCCGATTACAGTTCAGCTGACAATCGGGGTGCTCAGCAGCAAGGGGCCTGGTCGCCATGGCGATCTCAGCGACCCCTATAATTGCACCACTGCATTGTATCTGATTGTGGGGTGCAGTTTACATCCAGATTCTGGAGAGCCTTATGTGACTCCCTCGGGATTGAACTTTCATTCTCCTCTGCATACCACCCACAAACAAATGCACAGACAGAGAGGACTAATCAAACCCTCGAACAGTATCTGCGATGCTTCTGCTCATTTTCCCAAAACGACTGGGTCCCTCTGCTTCCCCTGGCGGAATTTTCAGAAAAGAATTACATTCACTCAGCTACAAAACAATCTCCGTTTTTTGCAAACTACGGTTTCCACCCTTCTTTCTTGTCTAATACAGTACCAGATTGCCCTGTACCAGCTGTTCTTGAAACTATGAATTTCTTCAACTCCAATAACAAACTATTACAGGAAACAATGGCCAAGACACAGGCTTACAGTAAGGAAGTTTTTGACAGGAAAAGAAGGGGAGAATTGATCCTGAACCCTGGTGACCAAGTGTGGCTAGCAACAACAAATCTGAAACAAGCCTGTCCCTCGAAGAAACTGGGCCCTAAATTTGTGGGGCCGTTTCCGGTAAAAAGATGGATTAACGAGGTTGCTTTATGAATTAAAACTGCCAGATCCATTTAGGATCCATCCTGTGTTCCACATAACTCTGTTGAAACCTGCTATCTCTGATCCCTTTAAGGGACGAAACACCTGTCCACCTGAACCAGTAATTATCAATGGGGAGGAATAGTTTGAGGTGGAAACAATCTTAGACTGCCGGAAGAGGAGGAATCAGGTCCAGTACCTGTTTAAGTGGAAAGGGTATGGGCCAGAGGACAACTCCTGAGAGCCGGAAGGTAATATTCATGCCCAAGAGTTGGTGCAAGCCTTCAAGAACTCCCATCCTGCCAAGTGGGCCAAGTTGGGCATCCAGAGGCTGCCCTTTGGGGGGGGCAATATCAGGAAGCCCATGCCAGCAACCAAAATGTTAGTTACAGAACTTCAGTTCCTGTTGGGAGATTGCAGAGGGTGTGCTTGCGCGCGCAAGTGCTCGTTGTGACAGTCATGGCGCCAAAATGCTTATTTAAACAGGGTCAATACCTGGGCTCAGTGCTGTCTGGTCTACAGCGTTCCCTGTGTGACTTGCATTACTTACCTGACTTCTGTTCCTGTTGTGACCCAACTTGTTTCCTGATGTTCCTGTTTCCTGCCTGCATCCGACCTTGGCTTGTCTTCCACTCTGCATCTGCCTGTTCCTTCTGCCACTCCACTGCCAGCCCATTGACGACCCGGCATGTATCCTGACTCTGCTCCTGCCTCTGCCTCTATTCCTGACGTGCCCACTTGTTTATAGCCCGGCCTGCCTGTACCTGCCTTCTCTTCAGTCTTGAAGGTGCCACCATCCCTTCTTCTACTGCATCCGCACTTCTGCCTGTGGGGTCCTTGTGCCAGTTTGTTCCAGCTCCCTGCTTACTGTTGTTCCTGGACTTCTACAATACCTACACCTCTACAGTCTGGCCAGGAGTTCCAGTCCAGCCCCAGGTTCAGCAATCCTGCCAGGCACTTGTGCAACTCTGCATCTCGGCGCTCCCTGTCAGCTCTATCAGGGGCTCCAAGTCAGAGCTGTAAGAGAGGCCGTCCTCTGCATGTCAGGCTTTACCATCAGGTACGTATATAGATATAAAACAAATGCAGCGCTAAATAAAATAAGAGAATAATATATTCATATTCTACGTAAAGTAGTGTATGAGTGATTATGTTTATAAACAAAAACAAACATGATCAGCAGACAGTCCCAAAAGACTGAAAAAAACGTCCATGGTGATTAAACTTCATAAACATATACAATGCTGTGTTCTTAAAGGGACAATGGACAAGTGCCGGTGATGCTTCCAAATCAGAAAAGATCTCATGCATTCGGAGTCAATGTGTAAGTGGCAGAAGTGAATACTCTTACCGGAGGGGATAGACACAATCACCGTACGGTGGAGTGTCATATGAGCTTTGAGGTTCAAACGATCCCAAGGAAACCGTGCTGCATACTTTGGTGGTAGATTCCGTCCCGAACAGCCGTAACTATAGGGTGGTGTACGAATCCACAGCAGATGGATGAATGGCTTTCAAAGGAGGTAGGCAGCTGGAGAAGACGACTTCCACTCCATGTAAATTCTTAAATAATAAAAATAATAAAAAACCATTGATCGCTTCAGGTACGTGACAGTGTGTGTATAAAAGGTCAATGAGTTTCTGGACTCCTGACAGACCTTTGCATTTTTCATCCAGTGCTGCACTGACGTTTCTGGATTCTGAGTCATGGGGAAAGCAAAAGAATTGTCAAAGGATCTGTGGGTGTCAGAAACCATGAAATCAGACCGAGACAGAAATACAGTTAAATCACACTTGTTTAATAATAAAAGTAACAACAATAACAGAACCACCGTAGTCAAAACATAGCCAAAGTTCAGTAACCAGAATGGATAGTCAGCCAAGCCAGAAGTCAGGGATCAATGTAGTGGAACATCAAGCAGGATCTGGAGCCAGAAGGGATGTCAGCAAAGCAAATCTCTAACTAGGAACGCAGGAGAAAGTCTCTGTGATGTTGACAAAGGCAAAGGCAGAGATCCACGGGGCTGAACAGCTTAAGTAGGCAGGACTGACGAGCAGGATATCATCAACAGCTGAGTAACTGTGGAGAGATAGGAGCTGGCAATTAGCCGACAGCTGAGAGGTCAGCTCTGAGAAGAAAGCGCTGAGCCCAGCCCTGACAGTACCCCCTCCTCAATGACCCCTCCTCCTCAGAGAACCATCAGGCTTGAGGGGAAAACGTCTATGGAAATCATAGAGGAGGACAGGGGCATGTACATCCGAGGATGAGACCCAAGAGTGTTCCTCTGGACCGTACCCCTTCCAATGCACCAGGTACTGTATGCGCCAACGAAACCTACGGGAGTCAACAATGGACTGTACTTCATACTCCTCATGCTTCTCAACCTGTACAGGGTGAGGACGTGGCACTGAGGTGGTAAACCGGTTGCAAACCAAAGGTTTTAATAAGGAGACATGAAATACATTCGAAATACGCATATTAGAAGGAAGGTCTAATGCGTAAGCCACTGGGTTAATCCTGCGAAGAATACGGAAAGGCCCAATAAACTGAGGTGCAAACTTCAGTGAGGGAACACGAAGTCAGAGGTTGCGAGATGACAGCCAGACCCTGTCCCCAACCTGATAGGAAGGCGCAGGCATCTGCGGTCAGAGTGGAGTCTGTACCTATCATTAGCATGTAGCAAAGCCAACTGGATTTGTGCCCAAGTGGAACGAAGACCACGGCAATGCTCCTCTAATGCAGGAATACTCTGCAGAACAAATGAGTCAGGCAACATGGAAGGTTGGAAACCATAGTTCGCCATAAACGGGGGACAATTGGGAAGCAGAATTTAAGGCATTATTGTGAGCAAACTTTGCCTATGGTAATAGGTCTGACCAGTTGTTATGATGGTCAGAAATATAGCAACGTAGGAATTGCTCCAAGGACTGATTGGCTCGTTCTGCGGCCCCATTAGACTGCGGGTGATACGCAGAGGAAAAGGCAAGCTGAATTCCCAACTGTGCACAAAAGGCTCACCAGAACCAGGACACAAACTGACCCCTGTCGGAGACAATCACCTTGGGTAGCCCATGTAAGCGAAAGATCTCCCAAGCATAGCGCTCTCAGAGGTAGGGCGTTGTGACAGAAGGGCGCCAACACCAGTCTCAGAAGCATCAACCTCAAGGATAAAAGGTAATGTAGGATCAGGATGTGCCAACACAGGAGCAGAAACAAAGGCAGCCTTGAGACTCTCAAAGGCCTTAACGGACTCTGGAGACCAACTCTGTGGGTTACCGTCCTTTCTGGTCAAATTAGTTAGGGGCTTCACCAGAGACGAGAAGTTATGAATAAACTTCCGATAATAGTTGGCAACACTCAGGAAATGCTGCAGAGGACATAAACCCACGAGTCAGGGCCACTGTAGGACTGCCGAAAGTTTCTCTGGGTCCATCGAAAAACCAGCAGTGGAAAGGACATAACCCATGAATTTAACCTGTTCACTATGGAACTCGCACTTCTCCAGTTTACAAAAGAGATTGTTCTCTCTTAGTTTCTGAAAAACACAACAGACATCTGTGTGGTGGCTCTCCAGGGACTTGGAAAATATGAGGATATCATCGAGATAAACCACCACACATAACTGAAACAAATCTCGGAGGACATTGTTAATAAATTCCGGGAAAACTACCGGGGCGTTACAAAGGCCAAAAGGCATTACGAGGTACTCATAATGGCCTGTTCTGGTATTTAATGCAGTTTTCCACTCGTCGCCCTCCTTAATACTCACGAGATTGTATGCCCCTCTCAAATCAAGCTTTGTGAAAACCGTTGGTCCCTTGAGGCGGTTAAATAACTCCATAATCAACAGAATCGGATAAGCATTCTTAATCGTGAAACGATTGAGACCCCTTTAATTGATACAAGGTCTCAGTTCACCATTCTTCTTCTTCACAAAGAAGAAACCAGCACCAGCAGGAAACGAGAATTTGTGGATGAAACCTTGGGAAAGTGCGTCTGCAACATACTCCACCATGGCCTTATCCTCCACAACCGACAAATGGTAAACCCGGGCATGAGGTGGTATAGCACCAGGTTGAAGGTCAATTGCGCAATCATACGGCCGATGTGGAGGCAAACTACCGGATTGACCTTTGTCAAAGACATTGCTAAAATTGCGGTACTCTTCCAGCAGGGAGGAGAGTGAAGAGGTGCACAGGACCTTGGCTACCTTCTGGAAGCAGGTCTCACTGCATTGTGGTGACCAGGAGAGAACCTCAGCACTGAGCAAATCAAAAGAGGGGTTGTGCCTCTGTAACCAAGGATAACCAATAACCAGCGGAAACTTAGGTGAGGAAATAACTTGGAATTGGATTATTTCATGGTGAAGAGCCCCCACAGCCATCGACAATGGAACCGTCTCATGAGTCACATGGGCAGGCTGTAGAGGTCTCCCATCATTGCCTCAATGGCAAGTGGAGTGTCACGCACCTGCAGCAGAATCATGTGCTTCGATACAAAGGCAGCATCAATGAACAGGCCTGCAGGCCCAGAGTCAATTAGAGCCTGTGATTCGACGGACAACTCAGCCCAAGAAAGGGTGACCAAAACCAGGGGCTTATCCTTCTGGATGACTGGGGATGAAACAACTCCACCTAAGGTCTGTCTATGACAGGAGCTCAAGGTTCAGATGTTACCTGGACGGGTAGAACAAGACTTCAAAAAGTGACCTGCCTGGCCACAATAAAGGCACAATCTCTCCCTCCTCCTAAAGGTTATCTCATCCACAGAGAGACACGTGAAACCCAAATGCATGGGTTCACATTCACTGACCGACTCGGTACCAGGAGGCATGGGAGGTGAGGGAGGCATGGGTGGGACTGCAAAGCTTGGAGACAAACGTACAGGAGGCTTCCACAAGCACTCCTTAAAAAAGAGTCTTTCTCTGAGTTTGGAGTCAATGAGGATGGCAAACTTGATCAACTTCTTCAGCTCAGTGGGTATATCTCGGGCTGCTATCTCATCCTTGATGGTATCCGAGAGACCATGAGAAAAAGCAGCCACGAGGGCCTCATTGTTCCACGCAACCTCTGCTGCCAGAGTACGGAATTCAATGGCGTAGTCTGCAACAGTTCTCGTACTCTGTTCGATGGACATGAGGCACTAGGGAGCAGAAGCGGGGCATGCGGGAACGTCAAATGCCCTTTTAAACAAAGCCACAAACTCAGAGTAGCTCAAGACAACAGGTTTTTGCGTCTCCCATAGAGGGTTTGCCCAAGCCAAGGCTCTCTCAGAAAGCAAAGATATCATGAAACATTCTTTGCTTCTGTCCGTGGGAAACACCTGGGGCAGCATCTCAAGGTATATCTCAACCTGGTTGAGAAACCCTCTGCATTGGACTGGATCACCCCCAAATCACTGGGGAAGCAGGTTGGAACCAGACATACCTCTTATAGAATTAATACATGAGGCAGGTGCCTGCACAGAGACTGGAGCAGCAGCAGGGATGGCCTGCAACATAGGTTGTACCGTGGGAGATTCCACAGTGGGAGATTCCAGGTGAGCCGTGCGACTCAGGAGCATTTGTAACGCCATGGCAAACTGATCCATGCGGTTATAAAGTTCATGCAATCTGGAAAAAATATTACCAAGAAGTGGATTGACTGCATCTTCTGAATTCATGGCCTTCGCCATGTCAGAAACCATGAAATCAGACCGAGACAGAAGTACAGTTAAATCACACTTGTCTGAAATTAAAAGTAAAAAGAACAAACGTAGTCAAAACATAGCCAAAGTTCAGTAAGCGGAATGGATAGTCAGCCAAACCAGAAATCAGGGATCAATGTAGTGGAACAGCAAGCAGGATCTGGAGCCAGAAGGGATGTCAGTAAAGCAAGTCTTTGAACGCAGGAGAGTCTCTGTGATGTTGACAAAGGCGAAGGCAGAGATCCACTGGGCTGAACGGCTTAAGTAGGCAGGACTGATGAGCAGGGTATCGTCATAAAGCTATTACTACGCAAATGCCACAAAGTATCCCACTTACAATATGCCAAACAGCACAGAGACAAGCCTCAAACCTTCTGGCACAAAGTCATTTGGAGTGATGAGACCAAACTTGAGCTTATTGGCCACAACCATAAACGCTACATTTGGAGAGGAGTCAACAAGGCCTATGATTAAAGGTACACCATTCCTACTGTGAAACACTGAGGTGGATTGCTGATGTTTTGGGGATGTGTGAGCTACAAAGGCACATGAAATTTGGTCAAAATTGATGGCAAGATGAATGCAGCATGTTATCAAAAAATACTGGAGGAACATTTGCATTCATCAGCCAGGAAGCTGCGCATGGGATGTACTTGGACATTTCAACATGACAATGATCCAAAACACAAGGCCAAGTCGACCTGTCATTGGCTACAGCAGAATAAAGTGAAGGTTCTGGAGTGGCCATCTCAGTCTCCTGACCTCAAGATCATTGAGCCACTCTGGGGAGATCTCAAAGGTGCAGTTCATGCAAGACAGCCCAAGAATTTACAGGAACTGGAGGCTTTTTGCCAAGAGAAATGGGCAGCTTTACCATCTGAGAAGATAAATAGCCTCATCCACAAATACCACAAAAAACTTCAAGCTATCAGTGATGTTGAAGGGGACAATACACAGTATTAAGAACCGGAGTATGTAAACTTTTGATCAGGGTCATTTGGGTAGTTTCTGTTGTCATTATAATTTAGAAATATTAACACAGTTGATTGATAATAAATGGCTTCAGCCAAACACTAACCATGAGTGAAAGAAAAGTTTTGTGTTATCATTCATATTCTTGGAAAAATGGCCAAGAAATCATAAATTTTGTCAGGGTGTGTAAACTTTTGAGCACAACTGTATATGTATTTTATCTGTGTGTTTAGTGTATTTAGCTGTTCGCCTGGAGTTAGACCCTGTTCACATTTATGTGTTTATGTACAGTTTAGCTGTGATGTGTTAAAGGAGTTCTAAAGTCTCCAAGTTTTTCCCCTTAACCGGTTCCCGACCAGCGCACGCCGATGTACGTCGGCAGAATGGCACGGCTGGGCAAATGGGCATACCTGTACGTCCATTTGAATTCCCTGCTGTGCCATTGCGGCCTGGAGCTCCGTGAGTCGGGTCGCGGGTCCCGCGGACTAGATCGCCGTGGGGATACCCGCGATCGCCTCATGGAGAGGATGAACGGCGGAGATGCTGATGTAAACAGCATCTCCCCGTTCTGCTTAGTGACAAGTGTCACTGGATCTCTGCTCCCTGTCATCGGAGGAGAGATCAGTGACGTCACACACACAGCCCATCCCCCTACAGTTAGTAATCACTCCCCTAGGACACACTTAACCCCTCCCCGCCCCCTAGTGGTTAACCCCTTCACTGCCAGTGTCATTTACACAGGAATCAGTGCATGTTTAATCGCACTGATCGCTGTATAAATGACAATGGTCCCAAAAATGTGTAAAAAATGTCCGACATGTCCGCCATAATGTCGCAGTCACAATAAAAATCGCTGATTCCCGCCATTACTAGTAAAAAAAAAAATTATTAATAAAATTGCCATAAAACTATCCCCTATTTAGTAAACACTATAACGTTTGTGACGCTATAACGCTATAACGTAGTGACACAGGAGTGGGGGCAAGGCCGAGTCCTGCTGTCTGTGTCAATGGACACAGCAGCGGGACTCGAGAGCACGCCCACACGGGTGCCCCCATGAAAAGTGGCTCTCCGTGGGGGCACCCAATGGCCAGGAGTGCCGCCGGGGAACCCAGAAGATGAGGAT
Organism: Aquarana catesbeiana; assembly: GCF_042186555.1. Lineage (NCBI taxonomy): Eukaryota > Metazoa > Chordata > Amphibia > Anura > Ranidae > Aquarana > Aquarana catesbeiana. The sequence goes on from NC_133324.1 coordinate 185,004,368, forward strand.
CAGGGCTGCTCTGTGCAAAACCCTTGCACAGAGCAGGTAAGTATAACATGTTTGTTATTTATACAAAAAAAAAAAAAAAAAATTTAAATAAACTCCTGCTTGCTGCATCTTTGATGCACTTTCAACAAAGTGCATGTTATATTTTATGGTATTGTACCTAAAACTGATGTATAGCACACCTAATACGCACTGCAGATATGTAAACTGGCCCTTAAAGAATATGTTAACCCAATATTTCATATTCCTGATATGTGCCTGCTTGTCCCGATTGCAGTTTTTCTCAACAAAATTCACAAAAAAAATGTTTTGTCGTTATACAAAGTTCTACCATGATGGAGCCCGAATATGACTGGGTTATCAGTTTCATCAGATAACTGATAGATCATAGCTCTCAAAGATCCATCATCGCTTGCTTACATTGCAACATTTGTGTTAGACTTATGCCACCACCTAAATGGCTGAAAGGGGTGCATGAAAAACGTAATTTTCATTTGCCTTACTTACAAGTCGTAGGAAGCTTTGCTTATTTTACATTGATACAACAGTGTTTTATGATACTAACATTCCTGTGGTAATAACCTCCCACCGTTTCTAACAGTGGATTCTGTTTTGCCTATAACTAAACACAAATCCCCCATTTTTCTCCTTGCGGTCGAAACCAGGAGAAATACTTTCTATACCCTCACCTTACGTGACACTCCTCTAGAGAGTTACTAGATTATCTTTCTAAATAGTCTTAGATATTTATATCCTTTCATTCTTCACTTTTCTTTCTGCTAGCCAAGGTACTCCCTAAACTTGCACTCCTAAGTAAGGTATCCTACTGCTGAGTTTACCATGTCCTATTCACTGATTGATAAACAACCTTTTGTGATCTCTCACAATGTTTGGTGTTTAAACACACCTATGAAGCAAATCTTGATACTCAGAGAACTGCACAAAGTGAAGCCATCCGTGCTTTTTCTCCAGGAGACACACTTCAAGACAGGTAATGTATCAAAACTACACGACAAACAATACCCACACGCTTACCATGCTACAAACTTCACTTCCAAATCAAAAGGAGTGTCGATTCTACTCCATAAAAATACAGACTTTGACATTACTCAGCAACATGCAGACATTAGAGGGAAGATACCTCTTTCTTAAAGGGCATTGGGCAGGGACCCCAATTACACTGGCAAATGTATACTTTCCTAACACTGCTCAAGTCACCTTCTGTCAGCACGTAGTTGATGATCTGAAGAGTTTCGCCTCAGGGTTCATAGTACTGGGTGGAGACTTTAACACAGCGTTGAACCCTCTACAAGACACGTCAGATGGTAAATCCAGCCTACCATACAAAAACTATGTAAGATTAAAAACCTACTAACCTCACTTACACTGGTAGATATCTGACGCACAACTAACCCTACAGGCAGAGATTTTACATATTATTCCGCCCTGCACAACAAGTTCACACGTATTGACTACATCTTCCTCTCCCAAAAGGACCTACCCCTCTTACAAGATAGGTATTAAAACCTTCTCAGACAACGCACCCATCTCACTGACCTTACAGAAACCAATCAGATGACATAGAACTAACAATTGGAGACTAAACCCATCCCTGCTCAGAGACACATCAGGTATAGATACAATAACAGCAGCTCTAAAAGCATACTTTAAAGAAAATGACACAGATGAACTGTCTCTATTAACACTATGGGCAGCTCATAAATGCGTGATCAGAGGGGAGTTTATCAGGACGGGAGCAGCAAGAAAGAGGGTTGCAGAAAAAGAACTTAACGACTTAGCACAGGCCATAGACGAACTGGAAGCAAAACACAAGCAATCCTTAGCGATAGAATCGGCCACAGCCCTATTGGACCTGCAGAAGAGATTACAATCCATCTTGAACCTTAAAGCACAAAGCATCCTCTTTTCTAAAAAGGAGTTCTTTTATGAACACGGGGACAAATTGGGAAAATTCCTTGCAAGAGCGCTAAAAGACACACTGCTATCAACAAACATATGTGCCATAAGAACTAAAAATAACCAAACAACACGAGACACTGAAAAGATTACACAACTACTAAACTGAGTTATATAATCTACCAAATACTCATAAACTTAAGAATCTCCCTGGGACACAGACCAAAATAATCTGTCAATTTCTCATTGACAGTGGCCTACCCACACTATCAGACTCAGAAACCCAATCACTAGAAGACCCAATTATGGAAGTAGAACTAATATTGGCCATTAACTCCCTTAAAACAGGGAAAAGCCCAGGCCCAGATAGCCTCACAGCCCACTACTACAAAACCTTCTCCACACTCCTAACGCCACACTTACTGAAAACCTTTAACTATATAAAAGTACCACAGGACTTCCTAGAGGACTTCCTGAGAGCCCATGTGACAGTACTACTCAAACTCAACAAGGACCTATTACAGACCGATTTACCTACTCAATATCGACTTGAAGCTCTATGCAAAAATTTTAGCAAACAACTTAAGACCACTGTTACATCATTTAATAGGCCCAGAACAAGTAGGTTTCATCCATAGAGCACAAATAGACAATTTTGAAGGGATGCTACACTCCACAGACATGGAGAAAGCCTTCGACCGTGTGTCGTGGGACTCTATCATTGCTACATGTACACACATTGGACTGAAACCACATATGATGTCTTGGATAAAGACCCTGTACCATAACCCGACAGCTAAAATCAAAATCAACGGGACACTTTCATACACGGTAACAATAAGGTATGAAACACAACAGGGCTGCCCCCTTTCACCCCTGCTCTTTATCCTCATTTTGGAGCCCTTAATCCGTACGGTAATGTCAGGTCATCTGACGCCAGGTGACAGACGCACACCGTTGGAGTCAGGAGTGCACCACTAAGGTAGTGGACCCTACGACTGACTGCTGCAGATGGAACTCTGGGAGGTTCAGGAAGGAAGGTCCACTGGAGCACCAACATGGATCCCACTGGGAGCTAGAGCATAGCTTTCCCAGGGCGCGGAGTCTAAGAGCAAGCAGGTGTTCACCAGAGCCTCTAGTGGTGAGGATGGACTGTGCTGCAACTGACTCCAGGTGACGGCCCCCAGGTCTCCCAGCTCACGCTCACGGTACGCTACAGGAGAGAGAGGAAGGAAGCAGCAGCCTGGAGCAACAAGAATAGGCAGTAGATTAGCCAAAAGGTCAGGGCAACAAGCAGATAGGGATAGTCAAAGAACACGCCAAAGGTTGGGATATAAAGCAGACGAGGACAGCCAAGAACAAGCCAAGGTCGGTAAACAGGATCAGCTGTAGAGCGCACGGCAAGACACATAGGAAACCAAACACACAATATTGATCAGCGAGGCTGGCTTGCAATACACGGGTTAAAATAGTGTTCCTAATTAGAGGCTGGGGTGGAGCCATGCTTGAGGAAAGATTACTTAAGCAGCCAGGTGAGAGGCGGCCAATCCTTTAAGCTGACACAAGAGAGAGAGGTAAGCAGAAAGACAGAATATCAATTGCAGATTCATGACAGGTAAACAATTTACCATCTATACATGGCTTCCAGTTAGAAAGCAGAACTCACAAAAGCGCAGAATATACCGATGATCTTTTATTTTTCATTACTCAGACCCACATTACCATGCCTAATCTATGCAATTTACTTACACGATACGGTTATGTATCAAACTTCAAAATAAATTATAAAAAATCTGAAGCACTGAATTAAACACTGAGCGAAACCACAAACAACACCACATAAAACAATTGTAAGTTTAAATGGGAAAAAATAGCCCTTAAAGCGGGAGTCCGGCGACCAATCTTTTTTTTTTTTTTTTAGGTCACTGAGACACTTTGCTAATCCCAAAATAATACTCACAGTTTGGGTATAATATTTCCACCTCTGTCTGTTTTCATACTGAAGAATAACTTAAAAAATGTGATGCTGGCTGTTTCCATCTTGCTTGTGGGCATGTGAAGCCCACAAGCATTGATTTCCTGGATGCGGTGAATGCTGTTCATTCACAGCTTGTTCAGATGCATGATCATTGTTTCCGCACTGAATCTTGGGAAGCCTGACACTAAGCTCCCAGGAGACAGTGCGGCACCGGGGAAAGGCAATAAACACGCCTACTTCCATGGGAGGAGAAACAGGAAGTGCCACAATAAAGTACAATATAAAGGTAATTACAGCGATAAAAAATGTTTTCGTGCGGCATTTGAACATCTATGCAATTAACTGAAGGGGGTAAGATTAAGTTAAAAATTTGAGTGGAACCCCGCTTTAAATACTTAGGGATTTGACTGACACCGAAATTGGACTCACTCTACACAAGAAACTCCTTTTACAAGTCATAAACAGAGACTTGGAGAAATGGTCTTTAAAATATTTCTCATGGTTCGGCAGGGCAGCCATTATTAAAATGTCAATCTTACTTAGAATCCTATACTTTTTTCCAGACCATCCCAATCCTTTTACCAGCAAATTTCTTCTGATCTCTACACGCCATACTCAGGAGATTTTTCTGGGCGTCCAAAAAACCCTGCATAGGTCTCCAATTACTCACAAGAGACAAACAAAATGGTGGTATGGGCTTCTCGAACTTTAAAAGCTACTATCTTGCCGCCCATCTTACCAGAATTATAGATTGGACCTGTCACGCGGATAATAAGGATTGGGTGGTACTGGAAACCAATATGGGCCCAATACATGCGACACACTCACCCCTGGATACCGTGGGACTCGTGCCCTAGACAACTAAAACAACACCCCCTTATAGGGGCAACACTTAAAAACTTGCAAAAATTGATCCAAATCTCTGATCTGACACCCCCTCACACCGCTGTTTTCTAATCCAGACTTTTCGCCAGGAATGAACAAATTGTCCCAACTGTACAATGACAAGACTACACCCCTTTTGGCCACACAGTGTTTCAAAGGCAACAAAATCAAATCCATTTCAGAAATGCAAACTGAACAAGGACTGCCATCCCTGAATCTCTGGGATTATCGCCAAATCCATAGTTATGTCCTGAGTCCCCAGAGACATAAACATTTTACGAGACCTCTAACGCCATTTGAGACTGTGTGCCTTAAAGCAAACAAATCTGAGAAAAATATCTCCTTATCCTATTCCTGGCTGCAAGCCTCTGATCTTCAAAACCTTATAAACACAAAGTGTTTTGGGAAACAGCATTAAACACGTCCTTTACGAAAGACCAATGGCTACAAGCTTGTGTGTTTGCACACAAATGTGCGATTAGCACACTACTACAAGAAACCTCTTTTAAGCTCCTAACGAATTGCTAAAAAACACACCAATCAAAATACACAGATGGTTCCCCACGGTTACCGACCTTTGCTGGTGATGCAACCAGGAGAAGGGTACCTTACAGCACATTTGGTGAGAATGCACCATGAGTCAATCATTCTGGCGAAAAGTCTGTGACATCATAAAGTGTATAACGGAGATAACGATGCAATTACGATTCAGTTAACCCCAGCCTGCTGCTTATCACATATCACTAATTGTTCAATGAAGAAATACAAGAAATCACTGACCAGATTTCTACTCACAGCTGCAAAGGCTGTGATCCCCAGATACTGGAAAAACACCACCACCCCTACAATCCAAGAATGGCTAAATGAGATTCACAATCTCTATAAAATGGAAGAAATTAGGGCAACAGCCCACAAAACGACCAAAACTTTCAACAAAACATGGCAACCCTGGGTCATTTTTAAATAATCCAAAACTTATGAATCCATAATATTTTAATGACCTAGATATCACTGAGACCTTGGCTACTACCTCCTTTCTTCTCCAATCTCTCCCTCTCTTGGGAACACTTTCTATCCAACTCAACATCTTACGCAACATTCAAGTAAATAGAGAGTTCGCTAAACAATTATACTTGAGTAAAATTGGCTGTTTATATCCTACCATACATCTACATCAAGGTTGGATGTTGTATGGATGCTGGACAGGACAAAAGCCCAGTAATGGTTCACTTGATAAGCACCACAGGCAACTCTAACGTCATATTGTATTACACTTATTGCTGAAATGCTATATACAAATTATTTGTACTAATGTTAGTATAACTGTACAATTGCTCTATTTTTGATCTTACAATAAAAACTTTATTGAGAAAAAAAAACTCACAAAAGCCAAAAAGAAAACATCAAAACAAATAATGCTGTGCTGGTGTTAATAAATGTATCCAACCACTTAGTGACTCAATTCTCCTGTGCCAGTATGAGTGCCATCATAATAACATGTGAATAAACAATAATGTAATACATTCATATATATTTCTTCTTATAATAATATAAATCCTGTGCTTAAGTGCAATTAAATAGTTAATCAATAAATAATGTCAAAAAAAAGTTTTAACTTGTTGAAGCTTCACAAATCCTGTGCTTTGTATCAATTCGCCTCAGTGCTAGCCCATAAGAAATGCGCTCACCTCACAGAGTGTGACCTCACACTTAAGTTTGGTCAAATAAAGCTTTTTAGTCACCCTGGACTAACAGATCATGCTTTCCTCCTCAATGCTCCATCGATGTACCTCCATTATGACTCAATATATACGAGAGAGAAAGAGCTCCAAATAGTGCTTATATCATTTTAAACAATATTCAATTTATTAAAAAATGTGCATAGAACTCACATTTAAAAGGTGCTTCAGTGCACCAACTGTATACAGCATATGTCATATAAAACCACGATGTTGCAGCTACTTCTTGCCTCTCCATGAGAGATGCAAAAGCGTCTTGCCAAAGAAAGATACAAGACTACCTATTATATTTACAAAAAGAAAACATAACTTTTCCAGGAATTAGTACAATGCGTAGTCCTACACTTGTTTGGTATGTAAGACAGTATTGACATTTGATATGACTCCATTCCTCATAGGAGAGCATCTTCATTAATGATTTACAGGAAAGAATGAAAACAAAGAAGCAATGTGACAATAAAACTTACACTATAGGAGACGTCATCAGATTCTTGGAAATGAGTGTGGTATTGTTAAAAAGTAAAAGGAGAACACTTGAAAAGGAAGTTCTGAAATAAGATTCTAAACAATGTAAAAATAATGGTAGATAATACTGAAATAAAAAACATCAGAATATCATGAACCCCAGTCTAGAAACCTGGTCACTGAAAAGAAAAGTTTCCTTCAAAAACAAGTGTAGGGTGAAACAATTTTTTGTAGTTAAATAATAGACTAAATAAATGGACCTGCTTATAGAAACCAGAGAAAAGAAAATGGCACCAAAAATATGCTTCTTACTTTTGACAATGTGATTGTTTTTCTTCATGAAACAAGTTATATTTCCTCCAATTTTTAACTATTGTGCCCTAAATTATTGCACTAAAAAAACCAAGAACTGGTTACTCCAGCGTGACCAGTTCTGTCACATGCCTTTGCTCCGTGAGATCCGTGAGAATAATCCTAATGATTTCAGGAACTTTCTCCGGATGACGGACCCCATATTTCACCATTTGTTGGCTTTGCTGACCCCCTATATCAGCAGGCAGGATACTTGCATGAGGCAAGCCATCACTCCAGAGCAGAGGCTAGTCACCACCCTGCGGTACTTGGCGAAGCCTGCAGGACTTGAAGTTCTCAACAGGCATCTCCCCCAGGCTCTGGGGATCATTATCCCAGAGACCTGTTCTGCCATCATCCAGGTCCTGCAGAAGGAGTATATTAAAGTAAGATTTATCCTTTAATATCACATTTTATTGTATATAATGTTTGTTAATATATTGTATTTCTTTCTTCATTCCCTAATTACCATGATTGTAATATGCTGTGAATGTCCCTTTTGTCCTCATGCATGCTGGATTTTTATGTAATTTTTTTTTCTCCTTCATACATATTTGCCTTCACTTAGGTCCCCAGCATGGTCTCCTGGCCCTATATTCACCTCGTGTAGTCACTTAACAATGTATTTTATCAGCTCCATAGTAGTGCTTTACCCCAAACACCCCCTTAAATGTTTTAAAATGTGTTTTGTGTTTTAAATTCGGGCAGAGTGCCAGAGGCTTTTTTGGGGGGGTCCTCAAATCATTTGGAACCCTCCCTCCCCCCAACTGCTAAGTCAGCTGATACCAATTCTCTATCTATCCTCAATCATCTATCTGGTGACTTTGCCAAACCCATACACACTATACCCATCTCTTTAGTGGTCAGATTTATGGATGAATTCCCCAAAGCATGTAGTGCAAGGGCCTACCTGTATACTTTCAAATGGTACTGTTTAAAGTTTTTGTATACTATTATTATCTTGATAGGTAATAGTAGAATTTCCAAATGTGCTCAAATGTGTACAGTGTGTATTTATATCTTTGTATTATGACACTTCTTACCTGTCCAGTGGGCTGCCAATAGTGTAACTAAGGAGGGTCTAGCCAAAGTAATACCCATTATTTAGGCATTCATCTCTCAATGAAGTGGAGAGGGTTACCTGTCCAAGAGCCCCCCCCCTAAAATGTTAAAAATGGCCCATGGGGGGGGAGGGGGAATCTGACAGGTGTACCTTATACTTTGGTCTTTAAAAACTCCCTCAAATAAATGTTATCTTGATGTTGGCCAAGAATGTTTGTGTCTAATCTGCTTTCCCTGTTTATGTGCAAAATGACTAATTTTTTTTTGTTTGACGACACAGGAATGACAGACTGTGGCCTCCCACTTTGTCCAGCGGTGGGACTTTCCTAACTGCGGAGGGGCAATTGATGGGAAACATGTCCACATCGTCCCACCACCCAACTCAGGGTCATACTATTATAATTACAAGGGGTTCAATAGTATTGTGATGTTGGAGGTGGTGTCGGCTACTTACGAGTTCCTGTATGTGGACGTGGGGAAGAATGGCCGGATGTCCGATGGTGGAGTCATCGCCCAGACGGAGTTCTACAGGCGTCTCCAGAATGGCAGCTTGGACTTGCCACCTCCAGAAGACAATGTGGAAGGACTCCCATTCGTCTTTGTTGCAGATGAAGCGTTTGCGCGGGGGGACCATCTTATGCGGCCATTCCAGATGAGGACCCTCACCCCGGACCAGAGGGTTTTTAATTACCGGCTGGCCAGAGCCAGAAGAGTGGTGGAGAACACGTTTGGAATCATGGCCAGCCGGTTCCACCTATTTCTTACACCCATACACATGGCGGAGTATAAACTGAATCATATTATCCTGGCGTGCTGTGTTCAACACAACTTTTTAAGGCAACATTCTGCCAACTATGCTGGCTCAGTTGGGCCTGAGGCTGGAATTCAAAATGAACCAACCCTGACGGCGCTTGAAAGTGGCCGTCCTGGCTTGCCCCCCCCTGAGCACCCGTGATGTCCATCTAAGATACCTTGAATACTTTGCGGGTAGGGGGGCTATCAATATGCCAGACAATGTCTGAAACCTTTTTCAAATAAAAAAAAATTTAACTACTAAAATCTTTGGTGACATTTACTGCTTGTGTTTCTTTTAGCTGACCCTGACAGAAATGTGGTGAGTCCTGAAAATGGCATGATTGTGTAACATTACAAAGTATTGTTGGGTGTTATTTACTAAAGGCAAAGACACTTTGCACTACAAATGCACTTGAAACTGCACTTGTAGTGCAAAGTGGATTTTCCCTTAGGAAATAACCCCCATTGTCACTGAAAACACCAATTAGAGCACAACAAAAGTTTTGGAGCGTTGAGACAATAATCCACACATTCTTGATTAACAATCTTTTTAATACCAGCACAATCACATGTGCATTTAGAAAAGGTTTTTAAAACAAACCAACATGTTTGTTGTATAACAATTTTTGGGGTCACATTAGAAAAAGTAGAAATGTCCATTTAAGATAAAACAGGCATGTTTAAAACTAACAAAGACACAAATCTTCAACTTACAAAGTTCACATTTGGTAGAACGTGAAGGCAATATCAGACATGAGTATTTGCAAACTGTGTTTGATATTGCGTTCAGATGGGGTGAAGTCACCCCTAGAAAAGCCAAATGCAAAGATGCACACCAATTGCCGAATGTCAACATGTGCTAGCTGCCATCATGGGGGATCAAGGGACGTGTTTTGTGGGTGCAACCCCTTCCTCACAGCTACTTTATTATTGAGGAAGGGGCTGCACCCCCAAAACGCATCCATTGATCTCCCGTGATGGCAGATAGCACATGTTGACACACTGTGTGCCTCTTCAAAATTTGGCTTTTTGCAAATATGTAAAAAAATGGAAAACATTTTTAGCTCACAAAAAGCGCAAAAAAAAGGGATTTTGAGGGGTTTTAACCACTTGCCAACCGCCCTATAGCCAAATGACGGCTGCAGGGCGGCTGGATAACTCTGGGATCACGTCATATGACGTGATTCCAGAAAACTGCTCCCGCGCGCCCCCTGGGGCGCGCACACGGGAACATCCGGCGCATCACGGATCACGGCTGATCGCGGCCGTTTACCATGTGATCGCTCCGTCAAATGACGGAGCGATCACATGTAAACAAACCGGCGTCATGTCATGACGCCGGTTCCTCCCTCCCCTCTCTGTACCGATCGGTACAGAGGGGGAGAGATCGGATGGGAGCCGCGCTGTGGGCTGGATGTGTAGTGCCCACAGCGCAGCTCAGTGACATGTTCAGTCACATCCATCCATCCATGCTCAGCCATCTCCCCCCTATAACCCTGTGAAATACTCTGCAACCCTGTGAAATACTCTGCAACCCTGTGCAATACTCTGCAACCCTGTGCAATACTCTGCAATGATCCTATGCAACCCTGTGCAATACTCTGCAACCCTGTGAAATACTCTGCAACCCTGTGCAATAGTCTGCAACCCTGTGCAATACTCTGCAATGATCCTGTGCAATACTCTGCAATGATCCTGTGCAATACTCTGCAATGATCCTGTGCAATACTCTGCAACCCTGTGCAATACTCTGCAATGATCCTGTGCAACCCTGTGCAATACTCTGCAATGATCCTGTGCAACCCTGTGCAATACTCTGCAATGATCCTGTGCAACCCTGTGCAATACTCCGCCATACCCCGCCATACTCCGCCATACCCAGCCATACCCCGCCATGCTCTGCCATGCCCTGCCATGCTCCGTCATGCTCTGCCATGCCCCGCCATACCCCGCCATACTCCGCCATACCCCGCCATACCCCGCCATACTCCGCCATACTCCGCCATGCCCTGCCATGCCCCGCCATACTCCGCCATGCTCCGCCATGCCCCGCCATACTCCGCCATACCCCGCCATGCCCCGCCATACCCCGCCATACCCCGCCATACCCAGCCATGCTCAGCCATACTCGGCCATGCTCGGCTGTACTCGGCCTCTGTATGTGGCCAGGCTGTGGAAGTCTCACACATGTGGTATCGCCGTACTCAGGAGGAGCATTAGAATCTATTTTGGGGTGTCATTTTTGGTATGTCGTCATACGACGTCCTTGACTTTGTGCGGGGATATCTGAATGATGGGTGCAGCTACAGGCATCATTCAGATATAATCTTTTTCAGCCAGCGATTCCCTACACCATAAGAATGATCATAGCAGCTGTTCCACTGCTTGATCCTTCTTACGGGAGGCGAGAGGGGATGCCCCCCCCTCTCGCCGCCCTCAGGTGCTTCTACCGACTCACCGCTACGATCGAAGCCAGGATCATTTTTTTTTTTTTTTATTTCAGGCTTCCCAGCCTAGAGGTGAGATGTGGGGTCTTATTGACCCCATATCTCACTGTAAAGAGGACCTGTCATGCCATATTCCTATTACAGGGGATGTTTACATTCCTTGTAATAGAAATAAAAGTGATCAAAAAATTTATTTTTTGGAAAAAAGCCTCAAACTAAAGTAAATAACGTAAAATGAACAATAAAAAAAAAAAAAAAAAATTCCCCGTGTCCCCGTGTGCTCGCAGTCAGAAGCGAACGCATACGTAAGTTGCGCCCACATATGAAAATGGTGTTCAAACCACACATGTGAGGTATTGCTGCGATCGGTAGAGCGAGAGCAATAATTTTGGCCCTAGACCTCCTCTGTAACTCACAACATGTAACCAGTAAATTTTTTTAAAGCGTCTCCTATGGGGATTTTTAAGTAGCGAAGTTTGGCGCCATTCCACGAGCGTGTGCAATTTTGAAGGGTGACATGTTAGGTATCTATTTACTCGGCATAACTTCATTATTCACATTATGTAAAAACATTGGGCTAACTTTACTGTTTTGTTTTTTTTGAAAGCACAAAACTGTTTTTTTTCAAACAAAACGTGTTCGAAAAGTTGCTGCGCAAATACAGTGCAAGATAAAAAGTTGCAACGACCGCCATTGTATTCTCTAGGGTCTTTGCTAAAAAATATATATATATAATGTTTTGGGGTTCTATGTAATTTTCTAGCTAATAAATGATGATTTTTACATGTAGGAGAGAAATGTCAGAATTGGCCTGGGTGCTCCAGAACGCCTGGAGGTGCTCCCCTGCATGTTGGGCCTCTGTATGTGGCCACGCTGTGTAAAAGTATCACACATGTGGTATCGCCGTACTTGGGAGTAATAGCAGAATGTGTTTTGGGGTGTAATTTGTGGTATGCATATGCGGTGTGTGAGAAATAACCTGCTAATATGACAATTTTGTGTAAAAGAAAAAAAAAATCTTGATTTTGCAAAGAATTGTGGGAAAAAATGACAACTTCAAAAAACTCATCATGCATCTTTCTAAATACCTTGGAATGTCTTCTTTCCAAAAAGGGGTCATTTGGGGGGTATTTGTACTTTTCTGGCATGTTAAGGTCTCAAGAAATGAGATAGACCGTCAGTACTTCAGGTGTGATCAATTTTCAGAGATTGGCACCATAGCTTGTGGACTCTATAACTTTCACAAAGACCAAATAATATCCACCGATTTGGGTTATTTTTATCAAAGATATGTAGCAGTATACATTTTGGCCAAAATATATGAAGAAAAAATTACTAATTTGCAAAATTTTATAACAGAAACGAAGAAAATGCATTTTTTTACAGAATTTTCGGTCTTTTTCCTTTTATAGCGCAAAAAATAAAGAGCCCAGCGGTGATTAAATACCACCAAAAGAAAGCTCTATTTGTGTGAAAAAAAGGACAAAAAATTCATTTGGGTACAGTGTTGCATGACTGAGTAATTGTCATTCAAAGTGTGAGAGCACCGAAAGCTGAAAATTGGTCTGGTTAGGAAGGGGGTTTAAGTGCCCAGTGGTCAAGTGGTTAAACTCTCCCTGAAACATCAATGATGTTCTTCTTTTTTTTTTGAACATCATTGATGCTTTTCAGGATGTTTTTCAAGTCCCTATTACACCCCATGGTCTCCCCGATCAGGATCTGTGCACTTTCTGAGGTGAAAAGCCCTGGATCCACAACATCACGATCACCTAAAAAGATAGAAACAAAAACACACCATGTATTATAAATATGCTGGCATCCATCTCTTACCTGAGCCTGTGGTCGCAGACACTCACCTGTTGTGGTGACTAGTTCCACCACATCTCCTTCCTCCTCCTTCTCATCCTGTTGGCTTTGGTGGGTCTCCACTTCTTCATGAGGTGGGGGTCTCTGGTCTCCTCGGATGAGGGGTGTCCTCCGAGTCTTTTCTCCCCTATGTAAAAAAAATAGGTATACTTAGCACACAGATATTTGATGGCATAAAAAGGAATATGAAACATTGCTTGGAAGTGGGGTACAATTGTCTGTTTTGGCAGAGTTCCAAGATGTAGAATTTTTATTGTCCTTTGTCAAGCTTCAAGACTTTACCTGTTTAGTACAAGCTTCACAAATGGAGACACCCCTATAGTATACACTGGAGCACCTGTATGGGACCCCTAATAAAAAGGGTGTTCTTGTGTCCCACACTAGTGCTCCAGCGTCCAGATGTGAAAACTGCTGAGTGTCCTCTCCTTACACAGAATCTAGTTTGCATTTCATTCTAGTTACAAACCCATCTACACAACCAAATTATTTTCATACAAGTAGGCCATAAAAAATATTGGCAAATGCATATGGACGCAACAATGGTGTTTTCTAGGCCGAACTAACAATGTTTTTTACGAACGAATAATGTGCCCATGAACATGAAAGTTGCCATTTTAAACTGGACAACAGTTAAGAAAAGCACATGGAGCAGCACGAACGTAATAAACATAAAGAATAGGTACACAGCACAACTACTTACTTTTTTGCAGCACTCTCGGGATCCTTCTGTACTGCTCATGCTCTCTTAATTTCAGGTCCGACCACCGCTTCCTGAGCTGATCTTTCGATCGTCGTACCCCGAAATTCCGGTGCAAACTCTTGACCACTTTCGCCATGATCTTGGCCTTTCTAACATTGGGATTGGGGTCCATACTTCCCGTCATAGTTGGCCTTCTTCAGCATGTCCACCATCTCCAACATCTCCCCAAAGGACATATTTGATGCCTTAAATGGTCTCCTTCTGGATCGGGACGTTTCAGGCTCCGGGCTTTCCTCCTCCTCCTCCTCCTCGTTGCTGTAATTAACAGACACCTGCTCTGTCTTCGCCATGTGCTCTTCCCCCACTGCACCAAACGAGAAGGGGCGGGGAATAGAGTAGAAAGAACATCAGGGGCGGGCGGAGTTTCACGCATGCGCAGTGCCTATAAAGCATAACACGCGAGTGTAGTACGTACGATCTGTGAGCGGAGGAAGGAGTATTGGAGGCGCCGATCGTGATAACGAAGGTAAGATCTAAACTTGGGCCTATACTGCTTCTAGATTGAGGCCTGTATTTGCACAAGTTTAGAAGACTTTAGGCTGACAGAGTTCTGGCGCAGGGCTTACAGACATATTACTGCCATGCAGACCTGCAACCCGAACTTACCCCTGGGTCGCCATGTCACAAACATACATGAGGGCATCTGCCCAAAATTTTGGTTCATTATCCTTGATCGTGTACACACCGGTATACGGGGAGGAGATATGAACAAAACACTTTTGCAATTGGAACAGAGGTGGATTTTCAGACTCAGAGCCACCCAACCCCCCGGGTTAAATACGTGTATATCTTTTAGACCTTTCCTGGAAGGCTTCTCATCAGGGGGCTCCGAATGGGACCCCGATGGGACCCCCTAAGGGAGGGGGTGGAGGGGAGGAGGGGAGGAAGGGAGGGGTGGGGGGAGGGGGGGGACCCGGCCCCCGTTTCCCCCCTTCCCCCCCCTTTTTTCTTTTTTTTTTTTTTCTTTTTGAACATTTTTGTACATATTTTTATATACTGTATATAGCAGGTGTCTTTATTTATTTTCTTGGCTTTATATCCACAAGGATACACTGTGTACTTTATTTCATTATTATATATGTTATATGTTATGGCATATATGGTATTTTAGGTATTTATTGTTTTCTTATTAATTACCATCATTATTTTTCCTGGTTACAAACATTTCTCTCTGCCTTCATTCTCATCAATTTTCAATTTTATTTCTTTTTTTATTTCTTTTTTCCCCTGTCCACATCGTGGCTAACCTTTCTTTTTTACTCTGATCTTCTCTTTCTGTGTGCAATCCTGTATGTATCTCCTGACATTCTACCCACTGCTTGGTCTGTCCTGCCCCTCCTCTCCACGCCACGGGGCTGTCCCTCTCCGGCGTGTGCCGCCGGGTCTTCCCCACTCGGCGCGGGGGGGCCACCTGACACAACCCTGTTGCTTCGGGCGGCGTTCTCGTAACCAGGAGATGCTGGACCGTCACTTGGTCCGGCCTCTCCTGACTCCCGCGCCGCGGGCCTTCGGCGCAGGTCTCGGTCCCACCCCACCCCCTGTGACGTACATCATCGCCCAGGGGGACACACGTCACCGCGCCCGGAGGCTTGTATACACTCCGGGTCGCGGTGTCAAATGGGGCCGGCGCGTGCGCCCCAGGCTCGGGGGGCGTCTACTTTTCCACCCATTGGCCGCACCGGTGACCAATCACGGGCGCGACCGCGCCATATGAACAGGCGTCCATTCTCTCACAATCCCACGGCGTCCTCGGCTGCAGCACGCTGACCTCTAGTCTACACTCGGGACCCCTCTTTGGTAAGACCACAACTTTTGGCGTCCAGCCCCCCCCAGGGATCCATCTAGCTTACTGTCCTTCTGTCAATTATTGCAGACAGGACCCTGCAAGGGTCCCCGGGTCTGGAACCTCCTGTTCATCCTTCATTACTGCATTGTCTGGACCATCCCTTGATTGGCATCACTCCCTCCCCCCTGCTTTTAGCATCGGAGACCCCCTTACTCTGGGGATCATCCTGCGGGGTTAGCACACCCGGCCACTCTGGACCCTGGCCTTCTCGCCTACATACCACTTATAGGCTCATTCAGGTACTTTTTTTTTTTTTTTTTTTTTTTTTTTTTTGGGTCATTACCTTTTATTGGGCTATCATGCTCCTTGGGGTCCTTTTGCACTATCAACAACCACCACATACACCTCCTTGCCCCTTCATCAACCCCCCCTTTTTTTCCTATCTTTTGCTCCCTACAGATTGGAGCCTCTTAGGATTATTCCTTACTATCGGTGGTGTTCTCTGATGCCCTCTGTTGGGGAAGTTCTTCCTGGCGGCCACGCCGTGGGGGGCATACAAGCCTTGCAAGTTGTGGACTAGGACCAGGACATACCTTTATGTTCAGCAGTGTTATGTCCCCTTCAGACCCCCGATCTCTCCCTTTGTTTTAAATATGGATGCAGCATTAGACATATGCCCTTCAAGCAATACTTTATGGTCAGTATTTTACTGGTTTCCCTTCTATATATACATATATATAATGTACACTTGCATTTTAACCATGACCTCTCTCATGTTTATATATATATGTTGTTTATAATACCCTTACAATTGGTTTATCACTGTTTTCTCAATTTATAGATATATCCTTTGCTTGCCGATTCCAGTCTGATACCCTTGAGGAAGAGTATATATCTCGAAACGCGTCGGGTACTCCCCGCATATGTGTTCCATGTGTATTGGAGTTTTATGATTGTGAATTGTTTGCACTGGCATTTGTATTGCTACTTTTTTTGTATGTATTACGTATGCTGCATATGTACCCCTTTGTACCACAGATCCCTTTAATTATATATATCATTAATAAACACTTCATCATACTAATTCTACATTTTCCATACTCTTTATGACCCATGAGTAGGTGTTCCCTTTAAAAATCCCGCCAGAGGATCAATTTCCATATAGCCAGTCTAACTTGGGATGTGGGTTCATCCTACCCTTTAGACCAACCTTGCACCAAACCCCTCCTCGTATTCAATTTTTCGGGTAGAAAATACCCACGATTCCTCGCCAGGTGCCTTGTTTGGTCTATCTAAACTACACTCATCCATACTCTATCACCGTAAATACGGTCTCACACTGTCACCATAACTAATTATATCCACCCCAACTGGGACAGTGTAATGTCAGGACACTACAGGAATTTCACACAGAAGGAAAAAATTGACTCTGAATTATTTGCCACTTTCTCCGAACTAAGAAAACTATTGGAGAAAAAATCTCTTAATCACTGGCACATTCATTCCTTCCAACAATACCTTACTAACCATATTAACCCCTTTGGCCTAAGGATCCAGATTTTCCCCACGATGGAGAACATCGGATCCAAGTTCAAAAGGGAATGGGAGGATAACCTCTCCACATGCTCCAATAAGATGATGTTACTCCTTATAGAGGAATACAAGACCACCATCACACAAATAGACAGAGAACTGGAACCCCTCTACACCAAACTATCTACCTTGAAAACCCATGCCCAATATAATCAACAAGATAAAGAACTCAATGAACATCTAGAACGGTTTAACCGTGATATTTTAATAAAAAAAGAAAACAAATTCCTTAGGGACTCAAAGGCCTTCCAGGAACTTAAAGCCTATCACTGGAAGAGCCCTCACCCCAGAAACAGACTTTATCCCAAAATCAAATATAACACTCAGGATCCCGGTTTCTCTGATGCATCCTCCGTATCATCCACTTCCTCCCGCAAACCATTCCATCACAACAAGTCAAGGAAAAACAAGAGAGACTCACATGGTAACAGCTCCCAGGAAAAATCACACAAAATACGTATCACAGAACCTATGCCAGATAGACATGACACCTCTATACCCCATAGTAATCCTACCCCCTCTTCCAGTTTTCAATCTGAAACTAACACCCTGCTTCCTAGGATTGTATCTTTAGGTACCAAGGCACCACCATTACAAGTCCACCCTGACAATCACAGTGGTGGACCTCCTCCGAACTCCGAACCACTCTGACTCTTGGATCAGGTAAGGTCTGAATCCCTCCCCACCATTGATTCCACCACAGATAACCTCAATGTTATTAATTTGTCATCTTACCCTCTATCAGACTTACAGACAAAAGTTCTGGCCAAAGGTTTGAGCTTTTGTCCTAACCAGAACTTAGACCAATTTGAGGTTATCAAGGACATTCAACTTTTCACCAGAAAGTTAATACTCAAATAAATGTACACTAAAGAGACACCCAATAAACCTAATTTTGAGCAACACGAACTCAAAGCTCTTGACACCCTTGTTGAACTCCTTGAGGAGAACGACCCACCAGATCTAATTGACCGTATTGATTTGGAACAGTTACTTGGCCGTTTTGATCAATCGGACCTTCCTCCTCCCCCACCATGTACACTCAAAAACAAATCTGACAAATTTCCCAGCCTCAATACCAACTCCAATGTTGCCGCCTTTGTGAAACTCGTCACCAGGGACATCTGCAGAATAAAATCCTCAGACTCTAGAAAGGACAACTTGACGAGACCTGAACGTGAGGCTCTCCGCCTACTCAAGGACCACCCCACTATAACCATCAAACCCTCCGACAAGGGAGGAAACATTGTGGTTATGGACAATGAGCTGTACATTAACATGTGCACTCAAATACTTGACAACCATGACTGGTACTGCAAGATACCGGCAATCAAACTTGAAAGATATCATAGAGAGTTTTACAGCTTGGTTGACCACGCCTACAGTGAGGGCGTTATCAACAAAGCTGAATGGGACTTTCTACGCACCCCACACCCATGTACCCCCACATTTTATGCCCTACCCAAGGTACACAAAAGCCTCACATGCCCACCTGGGAGACCCATCATTTCGGGCAACGGCTCCCTCACGGAACGACTCAGTCAATTCATAGATGGATACTTACGCCCCCCATGTCCTTAAACTCCCTAGTTACATCCGGGATACTCCACATCTCTTACAGAACATTGATGGCCTCTGCGTCCCTCCCGAGTCAGTACTCGTGGCAGTGGATGTGGAGGCCCTCTACAGCTCCATACCACACGACAAAGGCCTTTCCTGCATACGACATATCCTTTCCCTCAATAGCCAGTACAATCACAAGACCAACGAGTTCCTACTAGCAGCACTCGAATTCACTCTCACCCATAACTTCTTCACATTCAATGGCTCCCACTACCTCCAGGTGCAGGGCGTGGCGATGGGGACCTCATGTGCCCCGTCGTACGCCAACCTGTACCTGGGGGAGTGGGAGCACATGGTGCAGGAATCTGTGCACTTCGCCCCATACATGGAGAATGTCGTCATGTGGTATCGCTACATTGACGATATTCTCCTAGTGTGGAACGGGCCCACATCTCTAATATCTCCATTCCTTCACTCACTCAACAAGAATGACTTTAACCTATCATTCACCATGACCTGGGACAATAAGTCAATCACATTTCTTGATGTCACCATCTACAAGGACAGTGAGGGCTCCCTCAGTACCAGTCTTTTTAGGAAATCCTCAGCCGGCAACTCCATACTTCATGCCAGCAGTTTTCACCCCCGGCCACTCATTGCCTCTATCCCATATAGTCAGTACCTTCGTACTAGAAGAAACTGTACTGATGATATAACTTTCATCAAAGAAGCCAAAATCCTACAAACACGACTACGCACCAGAGGTTATTCTAATTCCTGCCTCAAAAAAGCGTATAGGAGGGTCTGGGCCAGAACACGCAATGACATACTTTATAATCCTTCAACCAAAAAAAATCTCAGATCCCAACCAATCTCCATCATCACAAGGTTTTCTAACCAACATATGGCCATCAAAAAAGTCATATCCAGGTATTGGCACATGCTTACCATGGATCCATCCATTGGCCCTTTTGTACCCCCTACACCAGCTTTCACCTACAGACGAGCTGGTTCCCTTCGAGACCAACTGGTCTGCAGTGAGTTCAAAGGCAGTGGCAAACACGACCCATGTAAAAACAAAGGCACTTTTACATGTGGCGGATGCAACTACTGCAGGTTTCTTAACACTTCCAAACACATCACCCTGCCCAATGGCGAACTTTTCAAACCCAGACACTACGCCAATTGCAAAACATGTGGGGTAGTTTATCTGCTCACATGTGAATGCACGTGTTTCTACATAGGGAAAACCATCCAAGAGTTCTGGTGCAGGGCTTACAGACATATTACTGCCATGCAGACCTGCAACCCGAACTTACCCCTGGGTCGCCATGTCACAAACATACATGAGGGCATCTGCCCAAAATTTTGGTTCATTATCCTTGATCGTGTACACACCGGTATACGGGGAGGAGATATGAACAAAACACTTTTGCAATTGGAACAGAGGTGGATTTTCAGACTCAGAGCCACCCAACCCCCCGGGTTAAATACGTGTATATCTTTTAGACCTTTCCTGGAGGGCTTCTCATCAAGGGGCTCCGAATGGGAGCCCGATGGGACCCCCTCCTAAGGGAGGGGGTGGAGGGGTGGGGGGGGACCCGACCCCTGTTTCCTCCCTTTCCCCCCCCCCCTTTTTTCTTTTTTTTTTTTTTTTTTTTTCTTTTTTTTTTCTTTTTTCTTTTTTCTTTTTGAACATTTTTGTACATATTTTGATATACTGTATATAGCAGGTGTCTTTATTTATTTTCTTGGCTTTATATCCACAAGGATACACTGTGTACTTTATTTCATTATTATATATGTTATATGTTATGGCATATATGGTATTTTAGGTATTTATTGTTTTCTTATTAATTACCATCATTATTTTTCCTGGTTACAAACATTTCTCTCTGCCTTCATTCTCATCAATTTTCAATTTTATTTCTTTTTTTATTTCTTTTTTCCCCTGTCCACATCGTGGCTAACCTTTCTTTTTTACTCTGATCTTCTCTTTCTGTGTGCAATCCTGTATGTATCTCCTGACATTCTACCCACTGCTTGGTCTGTCCTGCCCCTCCTCTCCACGCCACGGGGCTGTCCCTCTCCGGGTCTTCCCCACTCGGCGCGGGGGGGGCGCCTGACGCAACCCTGTTGCTTCGGGCGGCGTTCTCGTAACCAGGAGATGCTGGACCGTCACTTGGTCCGGCCTCTCCTGACTCCCGCGCCGCGGGCCTTCGGCGCAGGTCTCGGTCCCACCCCACCCCCTGTGACGTACATCATCGCGCCGGGGGACACACGTCACCGCGCCCGGAGGCTTGTATACACTCCGGGTCGCGGTGTCAAATGGGGCCGGCGCGTGCGCCCCAGGCTCGGGGGGCATCTACTTTTCCACCCATTGGCCGCGCCGGTGACCAATCACGGGCGCGACCGCGCCATATGAACGGGCGTCCATTCTCTCACAATCCCACGGCGTCCTCGGCTGCAGCACGCTGACCTCTAGTCTACACTCGGGACCCCTCTTTGGTAGGACCACAACTTTTGGCGTCCGGCCCCCCCCAGGGATCCATCTAGCTTACTGTCCTTCTTTCAATTATTGCAGACAGGACCCTGCAAGGGTCCCCGGGTCTGGAACCTCCTGTTCATCCTTCATTACTGCATTGTCTGGACCATCCCTTGATTGGCATCACTCCCTCCCCCCCTGCTTTTAGCATCGGAGACCCCCTTACTCTGGGGATCATCCAGCGGGGGTAGCACACCCAGCCACTCTGGACCCTAGCCTTCTCGCCTACATACCACTTATAGGCTCATTCAGGTACTTTTTTTTTTTTTTTTTTTTTGGGTCATTACCTTTTATTGGGCTATCATGCTCCTTGGGGTCCTTTTGCACTATCAACAACCACCACATACACCTCCTTGCCCCTTTATCAACCCCCCCCTTTTTTTCCTATCTTTTGCTCCCTACAGATTGGAGCCTCTTAGGATTATTCCTTACTATCGGTGGTGTTCTCTGACGCCCTCTGTTGGGGAAGTTCTTCCTGGCGGCTGCGCCGTGGGGGGCATGCAAGCCTTGCAAGTTGTGGACTATTATACCAGGACATACCTTTATGTTCAGCAGTGTTATGTCCCCTTCAGACCCCCGATCTCTCCCTTTGTTTTAAATATGGATGCAGCATTAGACATATGCCCTTCAAGCAATACTTTATGGTCAGTATTTTACTGGTTTCCCTTCTATATATACATATATATAATGTACACTTGCATTTTAACCATGACCTCTCTCATGTTTATATATATATGTTGTTTATAATACCCTTACAATTGGTTTATCACTGTTTTCTCAATTTATAGATATATCCTTTGCTTGCCGATTCCAATCTGATACCCCTGAGGAAGAGTATATATCTCGAAACGCGTCGGGTACTCCCCGCATATGTGTTCCATGTGTATTGGAGTTTTATGATTATGAATTGTTTGCACTGGCATTTGTATTGCTACTTTTTTTGTATGTATTACGTATGCTGCATATGTACCCCTTTGTACCACAGATCCCTTTAATTATATATATCATTAATAAACACTTCATCATACTAATTCTACATTTTCCATACTCTTTATGACCCATGAGTAGGTGTTCCCTTTAAAAATCCCGCCAAAGGATCAATTTCCATATAGCCAGTCTAACTTGGGATCTGGGTTCATCCTACCCTTTAGACCAACCTTGCACCAAACCCCTCCTCCTATTTAGGCTGACATTAGGGTTTGTCTTGTGTTGTGTCTTGCAGTGAAAATGGATATCTTGAAGGATCATGACTTTATGCCAATCTTCATAGATATGTTCAGGGAGCTGCCTTGTCTGTGGCAGATAAACCACCCTGAATATAAGAACCAAACAAAGAGGAAGGCAGCGCTGGATAATTTGTTGGAATTTGTGAAGACGGTGATCCCCACGGCAGACATCACCTATTTGAAGATCCTAATTGGTGGCCTGAGGAGCACTTATCTAAGGGAGCGCAAGAAGGTCCAGGATTCCCAGAGATCAGGAGCTGCAGATGACATTTATGTCCCCAGGCTGTGGTACTATGACAGACCGAATTTTATGGCAGGTCAGACTGAACACAGGCCAGCACTCTCCACTCTTCCTTCCACGCTTCCTTCCCCCCAGCTGAGGCTTCAGATGCCCAACCTGGGCCTTCCAGGCAGCAACAAGTGGAGGAGCCAAGCTTGAGCCAGGTATAGCATTCTTCTAAATATTTCTGGTTGTCATATTAATGATGTTAAATCTATGTTAGTTTGGAGTACTAATTTATGATTGTGATTGATGAAGCAAAAACTAAAACCATGTCCCTTTTTCATTAGGAACATTAGTTCCGCGCATAGGAAAAAAGAGGAGAAAGAAAGAACTGAACTGCAGCCCCCCTAACACAGAATATCACCTAGGTGAAATTCAAATCAACAAAAGTTCTAAAATAAGGGAATTGGCGCTGTTCGGCTATTTGTGCATTGGATATTGTTCATGTATAAATGCATTAAAAAAATGTTATATATTAAGTGCAACAAATGTGGTGAAAATAGGGAGCTAAAAATAAGTGAAATGCACCTACAACCATATCCTCTACAATAAAGTGCAACGTGCTAGAACAAATATACCCAAAACTGTGTAAAAAGGAAATCTGCGAACATTCCCAATTAGTGATGAAAAAGAAAAAAAATGAAAAAAAAATGAAAAAAAATTTTTTGGTACAAAATTGTTAAAAACAATCTAAAGCATTAAAATAAAGTCCCCAGCGTTAATATGTGGAAAGTCCAATTCATAAACCAAGTGATAAAAATGTAGAAGTGATAAAAATGTGCTGAAAAATTATTATTATATAATGAAAACAATGTCCCAAAAAATTTGTGTTCAGAAAAAATCTTTTGATGTATCCCTCCAATGGAAAGGCGGTACTCTCAGTGTAGCAAGTGTTCCCCTCTTCCACTGCACCTCCACTCGTGCCCTCACTCACCGGACTGCCCAACCCCTGCAGGGGTAAAAGGCATGCAGACAAAATCCAGCGATGATGACCCTTGGTAGCGGTCCTCAGCCCAGTGGTAGTCTATCCCTTCTCTGATGTTGCGGTGTCCCCAGCATTAAACATCCATTTTTGTGAGATACTGTAGTTCTATGGAGGATGGTACAATGTCTTGTTCTATGAAGGAGGATGGTACAATATCTGCAATTAAGATGGTCAATATTCAAAACACTTTTGTCCAATCTGCAGACTATATCTTTTGGTCAGTTTCCAAACATTTGCTGATGTGAATCCTCAAACATCATGAAAATTAATTGTTGTGAACTGTTTTTCCTTCCCAGATACAAATATTGAAGATGCAATTTCACAGCTTGTTCTATGATGGAGGATGGTACAATATCTGCAGTTAAGATGGTCAAGAGGAGGAGGAAGTGGAAGGAGATCCTGCAAACATAATTCCGTTAAGGAGGAGGTAGTGGAACGAGATCCTGCATAAATAATTCTGTGGAGGAGGAGGTAGTGGAAGGAGACCCTGTACTCATAGATCTGTTGAGAAGGACGTAGTGGAAGGAGAACCTGCATACATTATTCTGTGGAGGAGGAGGAAGTGGAAGGAGATCCTGCATGCACCTTTATACAATTTTTCTGTGCAATATCTGTACATTACCTCTGTACATGTTGTCTTATGAGCTTTTGCTTATCTAGTTAACATTAAAATTTTGAATTTTAACATACTACACGACTGGAGTCCCCTTCTGTCTGCTCACTCGTGGCTGGGAGCCCGAGTGTGCTTCTCTTTTCAGATTGGGGACATCCAGCTGCTAAGCATTTATTGCTATCTGGTGAAATCCTCGCAGACCGCTCAAGGCAACCAAAGGACTCGAGATACCAGAGGATTCAAGTGTCCCCGCAGAGGGCTATATCTGTCTGCTCGTATGACCCCGCTCTTTAGGGGGGCCATCGGTTCCGGTAAGGGTTATCACATACAGAGTTTACATCGAGCTGTCTTTCATTTGTGGACATATTAAGGCTGAATATCTGGACCTTGATACCTGCTGTGGATTATAACTCACATATTTTTTCTATTACATCTAAAGAAAACTCTACTCATTTTATTTTATTTGTATATGGACACTAATGGTCTTATTTTTTCATTTATTGATTGAAGTGCACCAGATTTTTTTCAGCTGTCGCTATTTTGTTTATTTCACAATTCATTTATGTATACATCACCTGAAAGAGTTTAGGATGCTCAGGATGCACTCTTGATTCGGGTGTGTCCTGGTTTTCTGTATGGTATTGGTTCACACTATTACTTGCATAAGAAATATTTAATGTAGCTCAACTTTTCTTACTTTGACATTTATTAGCACCATTAGGTATTAGATGGTTTATTGTTGCTGCTTTTTGCTTTTGTCTTAGCGCGGTATTTACACTTTATTTAACTGAAGCATAGGCCTGCCTAAATTTACCTGTACTGACAGTTCCTTACCAAAAATCCTTACTCTAGCACCTACCTATGGTAGAGGGTGCTACATGAGTATCAGTCTGAAACTTCATTTATAGATCTGAAATGTAAAAATTACAGTTGGAAGCTGATTGGTTGCTATGAGCATTTACCTTTAGGATGTATTCACAATATTCTGTAGTCAGGGCTTTTTTTCTCAAACAATAGGTGCTGGAACTTAACCACGACCCCCCAAAACCCCTCCCCCCCACACACACCCTCCAAATCACATCAAATAGTGGGTGTGGTCAGTCAAATTTCACAAACAGTAGGAGGGTCTTAAAGGGGCATTAAATACCAGGATTGCATTACACACAGAGTGCAGAGCTGTCACTTGTAAACACAGAAACCGGACTTCTGTGTTTACAAGTAATAGTGGTGGTCAGGGAGCAGAGAGTCCAAGCCAGAGGTGGTGGAGCTGAGTTCCACCAAGTTCCCCCTGAAAAAAAGCCCTGTCTATAGTACTTATGTAGGCATGAATGTACCCATATACCTTTTCCCTTATACATTACCCTTTTACAGTACATTGCTTACTGGACACTCTCACCCCCTTCATGCCCAGGTAAATTTTCAGCTTTCAGCACTTTCACACTTTGAATGTCAATTGCGCAGTCATACAACACTGTATGTATATGAAATTTGTATGTATTTTTTTAGACAGCTAGAGCTTTCTTTTGGTGGTATTTAACACCACTGGATTTTTTATTTTGTTATAAACAAACAAAAAAGACAGAGATTTTTTTTTAAAAAAAAACTTTCTTTATTTCTGTTATAAAATTTTGCAAATAAGTAATTTTTGTTCTTCACTGATGTGGGCTGATGAAGCTGCATTGCTGGGCACTGATAGGCTGCATTGACGGGCACTGATAGGCTACAATAATGGGCACTGATGGGCACTGATGAGAAGACACTGATTGCACTGATGGACACTGATTGGCACTAATGAGGGTGCACTGATGAACAATGCCCTGATTATCAGTGTAAATGTGTGCTGTCACAGGATTGCCAGTTATCAGCTTTCCTTTCCAGCGCTGAGGAAAGGAAATGCCGATAACTGACATTTGTTTACATGGGATCAGCTGTGATTCGATATAGATGATCACATAGTAAAGGGCAGCTGTGTTTGGCCCTTTACCTCGATCATAGAGTGTGGGGGGCAGGGTTCTGGGAGGACGTCATCAGACACCCTCCCAGAGATGAACGACCGCTCTGTAGCCATCTTTCGGCTATAGACTGGTCGGCAAGTGGTTAAATTGCAGTGCATAGATGTGAACCGGCCACATAGGAAATAATGGGATTTCAACTTAAGTACATTAACATACAGAAAAAACATGCATGAAAACCAACAACTGTAAACGGGCCCTGACAGCCATTTGTCAAATATAGATCGAAATCAGGCTTCTGTAACAATCTACCGCTACCCATTTTGTCGGATTTTCTCCTGAATCCTTATGTAAACCTTAACCGAATGCCATTTATTTTGCTAAAAACACTGTGTGTAGCGGCACCCCTGTAAGACCGCTAGAAGATGACTGTCCCAAAAAAGGTTTCTCTGTCTATTCTAATGGTAGGTTACTTGATGATACTAATAACAATGGAACATGCCTGTGCTTTGTGAAAGAATGACAATTCAGGTGAACAATGCTATAATGTTGTGATCGCTGAATAAAGCTTTGGACCAGTTCTGTAGATTCATCGTGTGCTGGTGACATTCTCTTGCAGGGACAGCGAGCTGTCAGCTGTTAAGAGAAAATGCTTAAAGTGATTGTAAAGTCTTGTTTTTTTTTCTATTAAAATAACAAACATGTTATACTTACCTGCTCAGTGCAGTTGGTTTTGCACAGGGCAGCCTGGATCCTCCTCTTCTCGGATCCCTGGCTGGAGCTCCTAGCCTCTCCCTCCTGTTGAGTTCCCACACAGCAAGCAGCTTGCTATAGGGACACCCTAGCCAAGCTGTAGCTCCCTGTGTCTCTATTCAGACATGGAGCTGCGGCATAGCCCGTCCCCTCTCACTCCTGATTGGCTAACTGAGTTTGATTGACAGCAGTGGGAGCCAATGGTGCCACTGCTGTGTCTCAGCCCATCGGGAGGGAGAGTCCCAAACAGCTGAGGGACTTGTGGAAATCGCTGGATAGAGATGGGGCTTGAGTAAGTATTAGGGGGGGGGGCTGCTGCACACAGAAGGCTTTTTTTCTTAATGCATAGAATGCATTAAGATAATAATCCTGACTTTACAACCAATTTAAACAAGGACTACCTTGTCAAGATCACAAATTATTACATTAATGAAAGCTGATGATTTTAAAATACTAAACATTACTACTGAAATGACTTTATCATGTTAAATATACAGTATATGATATTTTAGTGATTGGGTTTACATATACTTTAAATCCAAAAGAGTCTTGTAGTGATCCACAAATTTGTTGCCATCCAGCTTGTAAAATAACAGCGCTAGGCATGGTAAACAATAGTGCAGTGATGGCGAACCTTGGCACTTCAGATGTTTTGGAACTACATTTCCCATGATGCTCAAATACACTGCAGAGTGCATGAGCATAATGGGAAATGTAGTTCCAAAACATCTGGGGTGCCAAGGTTCGCCATCACTGTAATAGTGTATCTTGCCATCAATCAATTTAAAACAGACCTTTGACATTGAGATTTAAACTTACAGTGTTCCTTTGCCCTGCTTAGTACTCCAAACATTGATTTGTAAAACCAGTCTGGCTGGTCAGGTTACATTTGGAAGTCCAAGAGACAAAACAATAGAGAATCCCAATGCAAACTCACAGACTCAGAAAGAGAGACGTGTACAAAGTAAAGGAATACCTGTTTGTGTACCATGGTTTACAAGGAATATACTGTAGGTACTAAGGTAGATGACCTACCACCCACACACATATTGCTATTAAATATTTATTCTGATTTAAATACACAAATATTAAAAACATTATAAGGGCATATTAACTGTATCATATAACAGTTACTGTATGTCAAAAAATCAGTACCAATATTCTATACTAATTAATTTTCCAGGGCTGTATACAGAATACCCCCAAATAACAAATCTTCACAGTTTTAACCACACCTGCAAAATAATTAATATAGCTTTTGTACGGTGAGAATCACTGTAGCAAATCTGATTAAAACATATTGGCAAGCCCAATGTTCAGTATCAAAGCTGTTACATATTCTTTCATATCTCTTTTTTTTGTCCCCTCTTACTTTGTTGTCCTTCATAAAAACACTAATGCCGCGTACACACGGTCGGACTTTTCATCTACAAAAGTCCAACGGATGCCGACGGACTAAAGCTGGCTGGTAATCCGATCGTGTGTGGGCTTCTTCGGACTTTCAGCGGACTTTTTCAGCCTCAAATCCGATGGACTTTAGATTTGAAACATGCTTCAAATCTTTACGTCGTAACTACGACGGACCCCGAAGTCCGCTCGTCTGTATGCTAGTCCGACGGACAAAAAAACGACGCATGCTCATAAGCAAAAACTAAACGGAAGCACTCGGTCTAGTAAAACTAGTGTTCGTATTGTAGGTAGCACATTCCTCACGCTGCAAAATCTGTGATCGTTGAATGCAGCGCATTTAATGTCTTCTTTACGAATGCTATAAAGAACGAAGATGTTTTGCTGTTCATATTCAAACAGAGTTCTCCCAAACAGATTTCTGGATTCTTTTTCTCTTTGATCTCATGAACGACATGGTATGCTTTTTCAAAACAATGTTTCCATACTAATAATACTTTTAAATTTTTTTTTTTTTTTTGGTGGAGTCATCTTTTCTTGTAATTTTTATCCAGATATTTATTTTATGATTGTTGTGGAACTTTTTTTCTGTTTATCTATAATTTTTTTTGTAAAGTTACCACAGGGAACCCATTTTTATATATATTTGTTAAATTTTTTTTAATGTTTGTAAAGTTACCACAAAGAACCCTTTATAATTTTTGTTTTTATAGTGATTGTGTCTAAAATCTATGATTTAAAATAAAAAACCTAAACTCAAAAAAGATCCATTTATTTATGGTCTAAATAAAATAAAGAGGAAGTCAACGCTGGAAAAAGTATGTGTACAAGAAAATGGGGATCTTGAGGAGTCCATATAAGAGGGAGCACAATCTGGTCCAAGAATCCCAGAGATCAACAGCACCAGCAGATGATATAGATGTCCCCAGACTGTGGTACTACAACAGCCTGCGTCTTCTGTCAGACCAGACTGAACCCAAGTCATCACTTTCTTCTCTTCCCTGCAGCCTTTCCTCCACGCTGCCCTGCAGCCTTCCCTGCAGCCTTCCCTGTAGCCTTCTTTCGAGGCTGTGGCTCTGGTGTTTCAGTTGTGGCAGGAGGAGGAGGAGGAGGGGGGGCTGCCTCATGTAGTTGGGTGTTTCGTGTTAGCGTGCCCTGCAGCCCCTTCTGGATTGTTTCCCCAAATAGTCGCTCACAAATGAGGCGCTGCTCCCAATCCATTTGAAGAAGCCTGCTGGCTAAGTAGCAGCCATAGGACTCTTCCGCTTCGGGGGGGCTCTTTAAAAAACGGGTGGCCTCTTGCATGAGGCGCAGGGATGCCTCCTGTGTGACCGTCCCCTTCCTGGCCCTTTTTTTGGGAAGGTGGAGGGGAGGCACTTGGGATTCGGTCAGGCTCCTACTGGGCCCAGCCACCTCACTTGGCCCAGCCACCTCACTGGGAGCAGCCACCTCCTGCCTGACACTGGGCCCAGCCTCCTCCAGGATGATGGTGAATCCGGCCTCCTCCAGGCTGTCCATGGGCCCGGTCTCCTCCTGCCTGCCACTTTCCCCACATTCCTCCTGGATGGACTCATCCTGTGTATAAAAAAAGGACAATAGTTTTAGTATATTTTTTTGGGTTCATCAATGACACACAGTTTGCTTCTCATGACTAGCAAATTCAATGTGAATACATCTCTTTAATAAAAGAGTCTAATCAGACACCCTAATTATTTCAAGCAGGTGCCAAACATATTTAGCCACTACTGTCAATTTATATGTATACACAATTTTGAGGGCAAAATTATTTTAGACAATTATAACATCCAGTTAACATCATTAATATTAGTACAGTAAATATTTGTTAAAATAATTTACCTGACTCCAGATGGTCATATCCGGTTCATCCAGGATGGAAGACCCAGCTTGCTCCTCATCAGCCTCTGCTAGGGTGGAGGGAAGGGTGGAGGGAAGGGTGGAGGGAAGGGTTGAAAGTGATGCCCTGCCTTCAGTCTGGTCATCAAGAAAATGGAGTTGATTGTAGTACCACAGCCTGGGTACATAAACATCATCTGCTGATGCTCCTGATCTCATTGATTCCTGGATCTTCTTATGTTCCCTCTTATACATGTTCCTCAAGACCCCAATTTTCTTGAGCAATGTCTCCATTGTTGCTTCCGGGATGGTCGCCTGGACAAAGGCCAGAAGTCTCTCCAGCGTTGACTTCCTCACATGCTTTGTATAATACTGTGGGTGTTTCACCTCCCACAAATTCCTCATCTCTCTATATTTAGAAATAAAAGCAGTAAGGAACTCTGGATCCTTAAATAGGGGATTCATAATGTCTGTATAAAAGATAAAGTCACAAGACAAAAAACACTTTTATTGGGTTTCTGCTAAACCCTCATCATCTTATCCCTATGTAGGCCTCATCAATCTGTCAAGCCATATAGGCCGCTTGCTACAAAGTCTTGACCAAAAGTATAAATTTTAAATTACCTTCGTTTAGTAGCGTCCCGGTCCACTATCACCTACGCACAGAACGTACGTACGACACGTGCGCAAGGCCCCTCTTTATACACTACGCATGTGTGAAACTCCGCCTGCGTCGCCCGCCCCTGACGTTCAATTTTAACTCATGTTCTCCGCCCCTTAATTCTACGCACAGAACGTACGTACGACACGTGCGCAAGGCCCCTCTTTATACACTACGCATGTGTGAAACTCCGCCTGCGTCGCCCACCCCTGACTTTCAATTTTAACTCATGTTCTCCGCCCCTTAATTCTACGCACAGAACGTACGTACGACACGTGCGCAAGGCCCCTCTTTATACACTACGCATGTGTGAAACTCCGCCTGCGTCGCCCGCCCCTGACGTTCGATTTTAACTCATGTTCTCCGCCCATTTTTAGTTACGGCGCGTAGTGGGGTGAATAATGGCGGAGACACATGACATGTTAACTACCTCAGGTAGCGAAAAAAGCCCGGAGGCCGGAACGTCAACAAGATCTGTGAGGCCTAGATTTAAGGCCTCAAATATGTCTTTTGAAGAGATGGTGGAGATGGTGGCCATTCTTCAAAAAAAGGACTATGATGGGAAGTATGGGCCGTACGGCCGGTCAAATTTGCGCAAGGCCAAAATAATGGCGAAGGTGGTGGACACTTTACAGGCTTCTTTTGGGGTACAGCGCTCCAAGGATCAACTTAGAAAAAGATGGTCTGACCTGAAACTCAGGGAGCCGGATCAGTTCAGACGGATCCGTAAAGTGTTGCAAAAAAGTAAGTACCTGTGTTTTCATCTTGTGTTGATTACCTCGTATACCGCTCCATGTTCTTTTCATTCCTATACGATTGTTTGCATCGTTTGAAACGATCTTTTAATAAACATCGTTACATATCTATATATAATATATACATATATATCTCTCTCTATATATATACATATATAGACATATATATATATATATATATATATATATATATATATATATATGTGTATATATATATATATATATATATATATATATATATATATATATATATACACATATATATATGTGTATATATATATATATATATATATATATATATATATATATATACACACACATATATATATATATATATATATATACACATATATATACACACACATATATATATATATATATATATATATATATATATATATATGTGTGTGTATATATGTATGTATATAGATATATAGGTAGATATATAGATAGATATAGAATTTTTTTTTTTTTTTAATTAAATTAATATCTATTTTTAGATTTAGATTTTGTTTGAGATTGAAGATTTATATTTAGTTATAGATATATAGAGAGAGAGAGAGATCCAAAGATTTTTTGATATATTTTGATATTGATATCTAGATATCGAGATATCTATCCATCTTGATATGTCTTTAGAAATTAAAATCTTGAAGTCTACTAGGAACTCTACACAAACAGACAATTTGTACACCACTTCACTACAAATGTTTGAAGATTAGTATGTACTAAAATATCTGTGTGCTAAGTATATTAATTTTTTGCTTCACATAGGGGAAAAATCACTCAGCCAACAAGAGGAACCCAGTCCCCCCCCAGCAAAAGAACATACTTGGGAAATCAGCCCAAGCCCCACTGAGGATGTGGAGGAAGGAGAGGTGGGCGACATGGGCACCCCACCAGGTGAGTGTCTGACACACCAGCTTACGGTAATCTATGCATGGCTGCCTTTTATTTTATGTAATTTTTCTACTCTATTTTAGGTGATCTGGTTGTGCTTGAGTCAAGCAACAGCGCCACCCCCGAGGATGTTGAGGAAGTATGCGACATGGGCACCCCACCAGGTCAGTGTCTGAGACACCAGCTTTATGGTAAGGTAAACTATGTGTGCATATTTCTAAACATATTTTTTTTTTCATTCCACTTTAGGTCCAAGTGACTATTTCACTACAGACAGTGCCCAACGGCTAATTGCTCAAATAATGGCCTGGAATGGGGAGATCGATCAAATGCGGAATCGGCTGGATCGTATGCAGCAAGGAAATGAAGGACATGATTGATGTTTTGGGTCGCATCTAAATGCCCTTTTTTAAACCCCAAAACATCGATCATGTCCTTCATTTCCTGGTTTGATGACCCCATTCTGGGCCTTCTCTTTATTATTTTGTGTTAAATTATATGCCTGTTTAACAACATTTAAAAAAGGAGGCCTATTTTTAAAAAAATAAAAAAAAAAGGATTTGAAAAAAGACAAAAAATAAAAAAAAAAGGATTTGAAAAAAGACAAAAAAAAAAAAAAAGGATTTGAAAAAAGACAAAAAAAAAAAAAAAAGGATTTTAAAAAACACCAAAAAAAAAAAAAAAAGGATTTGAAAAAAGACAAAAAAAAAAAAAAAAAGGATTTGAAAAAAGACAAAAAAAAAAAAAAGGATTTGAAAAAAGACAAAAAAAAAAAAAAAGGCCTGTTTGCTAAAATCAAAATGCCCAACAAATTTTATTTTTGATTATCTAAAAATATTTAACTCTAATTATATTATTCTAAATTTATTTAATATATCTTTATATTTTTGGCTAGGAACATTTTATACTAAATGCATAACTGAATGGATACCAAAGATTAAAAACATCTGCTTTGAATTAAATAAATGTGTGGTTTGTTATTTCAATGCTCAGTATCAGTTTGTTTATAAATTTCAAAAAAGTGGTTTACAGTGGCAATGGAGCTTATTTAGAAATTTACAAGGAAAATACAGTTGGCACTACAACTGCTCGACCATAACCTAGGAGAAAGCCCAAAAGAAAGGCAAGCAATAAATCTAATTCAAGATTTCATCAAGATTGTTTTTATTTTAAATCTTTAGATATCCTGGCCCATTGCAATGGCCCCCCTACCCATAAAATAATTAACATATTGCTGTCTAACTTGACAGGCACTTTGGGGGGCCAAGCCAGTATGGACAGTATCCAGGCCCGTAAGATTATCAACGATAAGTCCGGCCTCAGGCCCAACTGGCACCATATAATTTTGAGAATGTTTGTTTAAAAAGTTGTGCAGGATGCAGCACGATAAAATGATAAAATTAAGTTTGTATTCCGCCAAATTAATGGAGGTTTGAAACAGGCGGAACCGGCTGGCCAGAATCCCAAACGCATTCTCAACCACTCTTCTAGCTCTGGCCAGCCGGAAATTAAAAACCCTCCTCTCCGGGGTGAGGGTTCTTTGGGGGAATGGCCTCATGAGGTGCTTGCTCAGAGCGAAGGCTTCATCGGCAATGAAGACAAAGGGGAGTCCTTCCACGTTATCCGCATCAGGTGGCAATCCCAGGCCACCACTCTGGAGACGCTGGCAGAACTCCGTCTGGGCAAATACTCCTCCATCCGACATCCGGCCATTCTTCCCCACGTCCACATATAGAAATTCATAGTGTGCCGACACCACCGCCATTAAAACTATACTGTGGAACCCCTTATAATTAAAATAGTATGACCCCGAATGGGGTGGTGGCACAATGTGGACATGTTTCCCATCTATAGCCCCTCCACAATTGGGAAAGTCCCAACGGGTGGCAAAATGGGATGCCACAGTCTGCCATTCCTGTGGCGTTGACGGAAACTGGGGAATCAAACAAGAAAACAAAAATCAGTAATTTTGAAACGAACATGGCAAGAAAATTATACAATTAAAAACATTATTCCACAGCATCAGTATAACATTAAATAATGTATATCTTCTGGAAGAAAGAATATTGAAAGGCACACTTATCAGATTGCTCACCCCCTCTGATGGAACATTGATTACATTTTAGGGGGTGGTGAAATTACCAAAAAATATTAATTTTAGGACACACAGGGATTTATGAACTAAAAAGGCTACAAGACTGCAGTTGTTCCACTCTGCAAGTGCAGTTGCTCCCCAGCTTTAAGTAAATGAGGTAAGGTAAAAAGGCTTTCATGTTGCAAGGAGTACACAACCACATGCAAGGGCAATTAATGAAAACACTTTGTGGCTTGTATATGATTTGATGATGGAAATCAGCAGAGCTTCTGCTCATTTACTAAAGCACTGGAGCAAATGCACTTGTAGAGTGCACATGCATTTTGCAAAGTGCAACATATATTTGCTTTTTAAAAATCAACACCACAGAAGATTCTAGCAAATTATTAGGGGGGGGGGGGTGGAAATCAAGCTAATTATAAGCACACTATTTGGATAGAGTTTAGGGGAAACAAAATACAATGCAGCTGACTAAATACATTCAAACTGAGAAGACAAGGTGAATATGTGACCAGCATTGTATGCTGGAGAGGTTATTGAAGGCAAATATACATGCATGACAAAAAAGAACATCAAACAAATCAAGCATGCGTGAGAAGAAAAAGGGGACATTCACACTATATTACAATGATGGTAAGTAGTGTTTGAGCTAAGAAATACATTACATTATCAAAGAATAAATAAAAGAACATGTGATGCTAATAAAAGAAAAAATTCTTACCTTAATATAGTCCTTCTGCAGGACCTGGATGATGGCAGAACAGGTCTCTGGGATAATGATCCCCAGAGCCTGGGGGGAGATGCCTGTCGAGAACTTGAGGTCCTGCAGGCTTCTCCCCGTCGCCAAGTACCGCAACGTGGCAACTAGTCTCTGCTCCGGAGTGATGGCTTGCCTCATGCAGGTATCCTGCCTGCTGATATAGGGGGTCAGCAAAGCCACCAAACGATCAAAAACGGGGTCCGTCATCCGGAGAAAGTTCCTGAAATCCTCAGGATTATTCTCACGGATCTCACGGAGCAATGGCATGTGACAGAACTGGTCACGCTGGAGCAACCAATTCTTGGTCCATGAACTCCTCCTCACCCTGTTCATGGACTGGTCTTGGTCTGAAGAATAAACTACAGCACCAAGCACATACAATGCACGAGCTCAACGACGAGTACGTACAGGTAACATGGCTTCAAAACGGTCGGCTGGTCAGAACGCACTTAACAGAACGCACTGAAGAACAGCAAGGCCTGTGAAGAACGACCTGAAAATCAGGAACGAGCGGACAATAAAACAAAGATTTCTCAATGCCAACTGACCAAACGCACTGAAAAGCAGATACAAACCTCACAAGCACAGACTGAACAACAGTTAAAACGAACTGAAAAATACGAGTCTCACAAGCGCGAATCGTCTCTCACCAAACTTCTACTAACACGAGATAAACACGAGATTAGCAGAAGGAGCCCAAAGGGTGTCGTACGGGCTATTGAACTTCCGTTTTATAGTCTCGTCGGACTTGATGTACGTCACCGCGTACTAGGCTGTCAAACTTTTGTGTGGTCGTGTGTAGGCAAGTCCGTTCGTTAGAAAGTCTGCCGCAAGTCCGCCGAAAGTCCGCAGGAAGTCTGTCGGACCGGCTGTCGGACCTTTGTAGATGAAAAGTCCGACCGTGTGTACGCGGCATAACACCCATTAAATCCAGTAGAAGCAGTACCTTCTGCTGCCCACCTTTTCCTCTGCCACCACCATCCTTTCTTATGTCATGTGGGAGCCAGCTATCTCTTTTTGGTTCTTGCAGTCAGTCCCCTAACGGCACACATGTGCCATGAAGCATCATCAGTGGAGCAGCTGCTAGAACCAGGAAAAGTCAACCAGCCCCCTAATGGTGCTGTAAATTGACCCAAAGCCTCCTTGAAAGTGTGATGTGAGTATCCTAGGAGGTTGCAACAGCAGGGAGACATCATTCTCACATACAGGCCTCAATCTCCACATCTTATTTATAAGACTTATAAGACTGATGGCTACTGTGTCCTCTATCACATTGGCCACCGGTTCTATAATTTTGGCGCAGTGGTGCTATTTTCAGCAAGCTGTAATGTAATTACATCCCTGCTCACTATAGTGGATGCACCCAGATGTCTCGGACTGCTGGTCTAATCCATCTGTTGTAAAATATGTCATTTGATAGGCAGACCAGGAGAATTCTGGCCTGTCATGGCCCTTCATACCTACTCACTTAAATTCTCATTTAGGGAATAGAATTTTATGATATTAATGATGTGATATCAATATAACATTATACCGTTATACCACCTCTGGGAGCAGTGGTGGCCCGTCCATAGGGGGCGCACGGGTGACTCTAACATAAGGGATGCTCTGGGAACCCATATTTATTGGGGAACACTGAGAACACTGATGCACGATGAGGACTCTGATGTAAGGGAGAACACTGTGGCCTCTGGTGTAAAGGGGAACTGTAGTATAAGGGGTGCTGTGAGAACCCTGATTTACCTTAGTGTACTCACTCAGAGGCAGGAGAGAGAGGGGGGAGACTTCAGTCACAGACAGGGATGAATGGTGAGCTCCCTCACCCCTTGGCAGTCAGCACCTCTCATCCAGATGTATCTGAGGCTGCTAGACTTCAAATTTCCAGCACCCCCACTTCCCTTTTCTGAGGCACAGTGCTGGGGATTGGAGTCTGGGCAGACACAGAGGGGTACGGGCGGGAGGAAGAGGAACAGATTGAGCCCTCTCTCCTCTCCTATCTGTAAGTGGGGGGAACTGTTAGTGCTGGCTTTGGGCGGTGTGAAAGAGTGTAACAGACACTCTCAGCTTAGACAACTGCAGCCAGCAAACCTGCTGGGAGGCCATAGTCCAGTCTGAATAATGTGCCTGGGTTTCAAGCAGTTTGATTGTACGCAGAAGGCGGGAGATTGTACAATCAGATTGTATAGTGTATGGCCACCTTTATACAATTAAAATTACTAGTTGCGCTTTCAGTGCCATTAATTGGTAACAGCGCACCAAACACAGAAGCAAACACACATTTTGCCATGTGAAAAAACGAATGGCAAATGCTGCAAAATGCACAGTAAAAAACACGCAACCCACAAAAAAACAACATGTCCCATAAGTCACATATGGCACAGCCCATTTAAATCAGCAGGCTGCCCTATGCGTGTCGTAGGAAAAACGAGCCGCAAAACGTGCACTCCCACTATGCTAGATGTGAATGGGGCCTGAAAGTGAAATTGATGCGATAACACAAGAACAATGAGGCTCCAATCACACCTGTGCATTTCCTTCCATTTCAGAAATGCACTGCGCTAAAAATCGCAGTAAAAAACGCACCAAGCTCCACTCTAAAAAAAGAAGAATGAAAAAAAAAGCCAACACTGAGTTGCAGTGTGCTATGACTTTAGAAATAATATACTGCCCCTTATATACACACTAATTCCATGTACACACGGGCGGACTTTTCGACCGGACTGGTCCAACAGGACGAATCTGTCGGACAATCCGACCATGTGTGGGCTTCATCGGACCTGCAGCGGACTTTTTCGGGCGAAAATCTGACGGACTTTAGATTTGAAACATGTTTCAAATCTTTCCGACAGACTCGAGTCCGGTCGAAAAATCCGCTCGTCTGTATGCTAGTCCGATGGACAAAAACCGACGCTACGCCAGCTATTGACTACTGGCTATCAACTTCCCTATTTTAGTCCGGTCGTACGTCATCACGTACGAATCCGTCGGACTTTGGTGTGATCGTGTGTAGGCAAGTCCTTTCGTTCAAAAGTCCATCGGAAGTCCATCAAAAGTATGTCGAAAGTCCGTCGGAAAGACCGTTGGACCTTTCATCTTAAAAAGTCCTCCCATGTCTACACGGTATAACTCTATCTGCCCCAATCATTCACATAGTCAATGTGACCGCATGTGCACCAGCAGTCATGCTAATGACATAAAATCTGCAGGTACATAACAGAAAGAGGGGGAAAGTTCAAGAGGGATGGATTTTTACAACAAGCCTGGGATACAAAGTTGGAATGAATGTGGATAGGTGAGGCTAGAGTTCAGCTTTAAAGTCCAACTTTGGACAGAAATCTAAAAGCACTTTTGTAAATGAAATATCTTACCTTGCAATATTTTGTAGTCCCTTTTTTAATTGTTTCAGAACAAGGATTATTCCTCCCATAATATGCTCCTTTTTGGGAGTCACTGAACTTGATTTTCTTTTCATAAGACCAGTGGTTGCTATGTCCTTGCCACCTGCAGCCACCGGCTATGTAAATGCCCCTTAGTATTTCTCTTCCCGGGCTGGTCTGCTCGGCCCATCTATGACTTCAAGAGCAGATTGAAAGGCTGGAGGCTGATGTGATATCAGTGTCTGCATCTTCCATCCTCTCAACAGTGAGGCATCTCTGCATTTTTTGATTAGCATTGATGAAGTCATGGATTTTTAGGTATGTTTTCTCAGAATATATGAATGTAATTGAAAAAAAAACCCTTTGTTTTTATCGAAGAAAAGGAAGAGAACTTTTGGGGGAAAGTCCCCTAGAGCTCAGCTTCAAATGTCAATGCTATAATAAATGACATGCCTGCACAGAGAAGCCATATAAAAGTCAGCAGTTATGCAATGTCTAGTTGACTCCTGGATAAATAGGCCCGTGAGCTATGTAGCATGGCAAATACTCAAGGAAAAACAAGAAAATGAAAAGCAATGTACTTGTACTTCTAGAAATTACTAAGAAGAAATGTTGTACTTTGCAATGTAAACCTGTCAAGGCAGCTGTTACTTGCCACTGCCAAGGCTCCTATCAGCCTGGAGGCTGTCATTGTCCTACTCCCAGAAGCCGCTCATGCCAGGGACAGTCATTCCTGCAACATTAAACATAGCCATTTGCTGCCTATAACTAGTACTGCTTTTACGGCACCTTCCAGCGCTTTGATTTATAAAATTAGTCATGGCAAGTTCCCTTTAAGGGAAATAGAATGTATATAACTTTGTATTTCTATAACATGATGTTATATGCTAAATGCCAATTAAGTTTATAAATAGATTATAATTTAGCAGAAGATTAATGAAAGGCAAAAAATAGCATTGAGAAAGTAATGAATTAAAAATAAAATAAGTTGTGTTGCTTATAACAACCGATTAGATTTTTTTCTTTTGAAATGTTAGGTCTGGAGCTCTAAAATGAAAGTTGATTAAAGCAGCACTCTGGGCACAATATAAACAAACTCTAAATTATCCAGTTATGCTTTTAATTCTCCCACTTAATGAAGCAAAATATACACACCTAAGACCCCCATCCTCACTGCTTCTGTTTCTGGGTGTGGGGGAGCTCTATAATCTAGTGCTACAAATATGCCCAAGACTACCAGTCTCTTCTGCTAGCGTCAGTCCTCTTCTGCATCTGCTGCAGGGCGGCCTTCAGTATCTCACAAAAGTGAGTACACCCCTCGAATTTTTGTAAATATTTTATTATATCTTTTCATGTGACAACACTGAATAAATTACACTTTGCTACAATGTAAAGTAGTGAGTGTACAGCTTGTATAACAGTGTAAATTTGCTGTCCCCTCAAAATAACTCAACACACAGCCATTAATGTCTAAATCGCTGGCAATAAAAGTAAGTGAGCCCAATTAGCCATTTTCCCTCCCCAGTGTCATGTGACTCGTTAGTATTACAAGGTCTCAGGTGTGAATAGGGAGCAGGTGTGTTAAATTTGGTGTTATCGCTCTCACTCTCTCATACTGGTCACTGGAAGTTTAACATGGCACCTCATGGCAAAGAACTCTCTGAGGACCTGAAAAAAAGAATCGTCGCTCTACACAAAGATGGCCTAGGCTATAAGAAGATTGCCAAGACCCTGAAACTGAGCTGCAGCACGGTGGCCAAGACCATACAGCGGTTTAAGAGGACAAGTTCCACTTAGAACAGGCCTCGCCATGGTCGACCAAACAAGTTGAGTGCACGTGCTCTGCCTCATATCCAGAGGTTGTCTTTGGGAAATAGATGTATGAGTGCTGCCAACATTGCTGCAGAGGTTGAAAGGGTGGGGGGTCAGCCTGTCAGTGCTCAGACCATACGCTGCACACTGCATTAAATTGGTCTGCATGGCTGTCGTCCCAGAAGGAAGCCACTTCTAAAGATGATGCTCAAGAAAGCCTGCAAACAGTTTGCTGAAGACGAGCAGACTAAGGACATGGATTACTGGAACCATGTCCCGTGGTCTGATGAGACCAAGATAAACTTATTTGGTTCAGATGGTGTCAAACGTGTGTGGTGGCAAGCAGGTGAGGAGTACAAAGACAAGTGTGTCTTGCCTACAGTCAAGCATGGTGGTGAGAGTGTCATTGTCTGGGGCTGCATGAGTGCTGCCAGCACTGGGGAGCTACAGTTCATTGAGGGAAACATGAATGCTAACATGTACTGTGACATACTGAAGAAAAGCATTATCCCCTCTCCAGTGGCCTCCAGTGGCAACCTGTGAAGCTCTGGTGAACTCCATGCCCAAGAGTGCTGGAAAATAATGGTGGCCACACAAAATATTGAAACTTTGGGCCCAATTTGGACATTTTCACTTAGGGGTGTGCTCACGTTTGTTGCCAGCGGTTTAGACATTAATGGTTGTGAGTTGAGTTATTTTGAAGGGACAGCAAATTGATATGGTTATACAAGCTGTACACTCACTACTTTATATTGTAGCAAAGTGTAATTTCTTCAGTGTTGTCACATGAAAAGATATAATAAAATATTTACAAAAATGTGAGGGGTGTACTCACTTTTGTTAGATACTGTATATTAAAGTGTCTATGTCACGCATGCAGTGACATGACACCAGAAAGTGAAGAGTGACTGTGACTAAGTAAAAAGGGCTTTAGCTTCAACATAACTTTATCCTGGAGAAGAGCTTTACTTGATATTGGTAACGTATACTGCACTTTTGATACATCAGCCCCTAAAGTGCTTATATGCTACAGACAAAAAGCAAGAAAAAAAAGAAAGAGGTTACATAAAAGTGGATAATGTGCAAGAAAAATAACTAAAGTCATTGTTAACCTCTAAAATGCAAAATTAACAGAATATATCCCTCTATACTGTGTACTTTTCTCAATCCAAAGCACCAAG
Source organism: Aquarana catesbeiana (assembly GCF_042186555.1). Taxonomy (NCBI): domain Eukaryota; kingdom Metazoa; phylum Chordata; class Amphibia; order Anura; family Ranidae; genus Aquarana; species Aquarana catesbeiana. The sequence continues at coordinate 185,046,731 of NC_133324.1, forward strand.
TGTGATTTCTGTCTCCTCTCTCCTGCCTCTGCTATCTGCATGAGTAACTTCTGATAGTCTAACCTGACACTAAGCAATCCTTGAGATGGCTCCTCCAACCTTCAGCATACAATAGATGTTTGGCTGCTCCAGCTGTGCATGTTTCCCTATGAGACTGTGTAGTGAGGGGTGTGTACTTACCTTTCACTCAGGTCACTGATTATTAACAAGCATTAAAGGGGTTGTAAAGGTAAAAATTTTTTCACCTTAATGCATTCTATGCATTAAGGTGAAAAAACTTTTGACAGTACCGCCGCCCCCAGCCCCCCCGTTTTACTTACCTGACGCCTCGAATCTTCGCTCCTCGTCCTCGTCAGCTTCATTGCAGCTCAGCCTGGTCGCTGATTGGCTGCAGTGGATGGATTGAAAGCAGCGCAGCCATTGGCTCGCGCTGCTGTCAATCACATCCGATGACGCGGCGCGCCGGGGGGCGGGGCCGAGTGATACAGCGAGCGGCTATAGCCGCCGGCTGTATCATGGGAGCGCGCCCGCAAGCACTCACCACCGTGCGAGGGAGCTCGCATGAAGGTGGTAAATGCTTGCGGGGAGGAGCTGAAACAGCCGCCGAGGGACCCCAGAAGAGCAGGTTCGGGGCCACTCTGTGCAGAACGAGCTGCACAGTGAAGGTAAGTATAACATGTTTGTTATTTTAAAAAAAAAAAAAAAACATCTTTACAACCCCTTTAACGTTTGTGACTTTACTCATTGGTAGCTGCATGCTTGTTCCAAATCAGCTACTCAAAGTTTTCAAGCCAGAGACAGCCAGGTAACCAGCATTTTCAGTAATTCAGCAAAGGCAACCTCTTTCAGTACATATTTTCTTTAACTGGCAACATTAGTTCAGCAGTAAAATATTTTAAATTGTTGGCAACCATGAACGATGACGTGTTAGTGAAAGTATAATGAAATACTAAATTAAAAGAGGTTTTTCATTAATTTATCTAAAACGTAATGCTTCATCTAATCCTTCTAAAGCATTTCCATTAACACATAAACATTTTACTGTTTCCTGCATTTTGTTTAGTTGACATTATTGTATATATCCCATTTACTCTAAACAAATCTATAGTACAAACCTAACATCATATTTTTTTTTTTTATTCCATTTCAATCATTACTAGCCTCCCCCTGTTAATCCCAATGATCTTGAAGTTTGTAAACTTATTTTGTGAGGATCCCTACACATTTACTTCCTGGAATTCCGTGACACCTATTCACTATGTTCTGTGAATGTGCACTGCTGTGTCACACTTTTCACAGAGCCTGCCTTCTGAACTACAGATGTGCTGAGATGAGGGGTTTCAGGAGGCAGATTCAGTACAGTACTACTAGCCCTATGTAGTCAAAATTAAAAGCAAAAAGCGGTCACAAAACTAATGCTTGTGCACATGTTGTTGGAAAAACAACAGCAAATTGCGTTTATATACTGTGACTATATACTCTATGCATTATACCAATCCATGCAGCAGGTGCCGCTGTAGTATTATAGTGTAGTGCACATGTATGTCTATGGTATTGTAACGCTATTGTATATTAGAGGAAGTGTTTTTTTTCCTCAATGAGTTCCCATGATGTAAAGACATACCTTGCAATCCCACATGAAAGTACAGGGGGTCCCCGGGTTACAAACAAGATAGGGACTTTAGGTTTGTTCTTAAGTTGAATCTGTTTGTAAGTCGGAACAGGTACATTTTTTTAAGTGTAGCTCCAGCCAAAAAATCTATTTTTAAGTTTTGTAGATAGCATAGGGAAGGGTTTCACCCCTGTAACGTTTGTTTTGCTGTCTGTGCCCCTGTTCAGAAGATTTCACCTCACTTTCTGTCCCAATGACAATTGGATTTAGAAAATTTGGGGTTATTAGGGAAATAAGGATAGGTGATAAAGCATCAGTGGAGACACCTTTTTCCCATATTAACTCTTACAGGAGTGAATTTCCCTTCCTAGGGGTAGATTTCCTCTTACTTCCTGTTGCCTCCCTCCGTTTGTAAGTAGGAGTCGTTTGTAAGTCGGATGTTTGTAAGTAGGGGACCCCCTGTACAGTTATTCTCTGCATTTAACAGGCTTCCAGCACATCATTTCAATACTCAGCCAACACATATACCAGCACACAGACGAGCTCAGGCTACTATCCAGCATGCACTGACATGTTGGCGCATCTGTGTGCGTCATCTGCGCACATTGGCACCAAGCTGCTTATTTAATGGAGACCTTGTTGTGTGCTAATCTCTGGATGTTCTTCAGCTTCCCTGAGATCTGTGTTCCTGTGTTCCTGCTTTTGCTGACTGATCTTTCCTTGCTGACCTGGCTTGTTCCTGACCTTGCTATGGATTTTGAATAGCAATCTAGGCTTGCCTCTGACTATTCTCTGCCTGCTTCCCTGGTACCGACCACACTGCTGCCCCACCGTGTATGAACTTGGCTCACCTTGACTACATCTCTGATTGTGGCAGTCATATGCTACCAAGCTACTGGCACCCATGCTTCTGTGAGCCTTCTCATCAACTCGGCCTCCAACCAAGGTACATTACATTAGCAGAGGAGAAACTGCAAAGCATGCAGGGAATCCAGGAAGTTGTACAAAGAGATGGCCAGCAGGCAGATGGCAGCACTCACAACATAAAAGGAGATTGTTCAAGTTAGCTTATATTTGGTTGTCAAAAATACTATTGTCAAAAAGTATTGAATATATTACAGCACTCACAATGATGCAACACAATCAAATAAATAAATAAACATAAACAAATTGATAAGTGCAAAATTAATAAAATGTCCATATAATGGTAAATGAAGTGCTCCAATCAATAAAGCGTAATTGTGCTCCAAAATTCGAGGTGCGCCACACCCCCTCCTGTGTCCCCACTCACTGAATGAAATGGACCCCTAGCTTTGCAGTCTAGGGGTCCTTCAGGCCTAAATTGCTGGATGCTAATCCATGCTAACCCATGCGTGATTTAATCTTTTATTCTGTAAGTACCCAATTAAGTTTGCGCAATAAGGTCTTGCCAAGCTATACTTCACTATTAGTTCCCTTCTTTCATTTCATTTTTTGAAAACCATCTACATATGACCGATATGATCGAGGGAGATCTTCACTGGATCCTGGTGTGAATTTGCCATCCCTGGCCAGCAATTTAAGCCTGAACGACCCCTAGACTGCAAAACTAAGGGTCTATTTCATTCGGTGAGTGGGGACCGAGGAGGGGGTGTGGCGCACCTCAAATTTTGGAGCACAATTGCACTTTATTAATTGGAGCACATCATTCACCATTATATGGACGTTTTATTCATTTCGCACTTATCAATTTTTTTTTTTTATTTAATTGATTGTATTGCATTATAGTGAGTGCTGTAATTTATCAATTTTTTTTTTTTTTTTTGCCAGGTGAATAGCACCTTGTGTACAGCAGCTGCAATTGTCATTATCACTAATTTTTCCACTTCTAGCGTAAATATATATAAATATTTGTATATTTTTTTCAAAAATAACTATTGTTTTATTGTTATTACAAAGCAGACATTATAGAATGAAAGCATATTCTGTGACCAAAGAACTCCCTAATTTCATGCACTCACAGAACATTCCATCTTGAGCTCTATCTTTCATCAATTTGCCCATACGAGGCAAAGCAACAGACTAAAGCCCTGTTCACACTGGCATTAAAAGCAAGTATTTGAGGTGCATTGTTTAATGCTTCTCAAATGCCTAGTAAAGCAGTCTGCAATTGATAATGCAGACAGCGCTCAAAGCTGTTTACATAACCAAAACATGGGTTTGTGGCACGTTAGGCTAGGTTCACAAAAAAATACATCTGGTGTGCATTTTTAATGCACCTTTTAATGTGCATCAAAACACACATAGGAGATTTAAGCAGAGTTTTTAATACACGTTTTTAACAAACGTTAAATGCTTGTCAAAAACGCATTAATGCTTTAGGTGCCTTTCTTTAGCGTCAGTATTTTGAGCAAGTGTAAACAAAGCCTTCCCCATGCTCCCATAATCTACTCCCAGAGACTCCTGGGAAAGTTTTGGTTTTAGAAGGCTGAAATGTGTACATGGCTCAGCAAGCTTTTCTTCATTCCTTTCATTCGCCGGACTTGCTCTTTTTTTTCCCCTTTAATATTTTCAGGTGACAGGTATTGTACAAGATACTGATATGTACATTCTGGAAATAAGTATTTTGCAGTTTTGGTTACTGTTTATAAAAGTTTGAAGCCCATTCTATATGGACGTATGGCATAGTACCATGTTTTGTGGTGTCAACAATGAATATTTGTCAGGGGATTTAGTAGACCAGACTGTGTGGTCTGCACAGAGGAAACCAGAAACACATGTAAGTGAAAAATAAGGGTGTTTATTATTAAATGGGTGACAAATAAGTGAAATATATACAGTGCAAACCAACCACAGACCCACAAACAAATGGTATATACAAATGGATGGAAAATACTGTAATCGTAACAAAAGGCGGGCCGAGGTCGAACACAAGGTGGTCAGTCAGATGGGAAAGGACGGGGAACCAACAGGACAGGGAGAGGATGGATGGATAGGCTGCAGGGCAGGGATCCAGGGAAACCAGGAAACCGGATTGACAAGAACAGGATGGGCTCAGAATAGGGATCGGATCAGGTCAGGACAGATGCAGGCTTAAGGACAGGATACAGGCAGCAAGATCAGGGCAAAGGGAGAGAGATACCGAGGCAAGCATGTGAGGGCTTGCCGGGTATTTATAAGGCTGCAGTAATTGACCTCATGTTACACCTGAGCGCAGAGGGTGCTGTCTGCTCCACACTGCCAGAGTACACCCGCTGGTGGACACCGGTACTACGGCCCAAGGATGCAACAGTGCCACAGCAAGTGAGTCCTCTTACTACAGGTCCTAGGTGTTGGAAAATACCCACTGGTGGGCACTGGTACTGCAATCCAAGAGACCGATAGCGCCACCAACGGGTAAACCTTCTCATGACAGTACCCCCCTCAAAGGAGCGGCCTCCGGACACTCCAACAAGATGAAATTGTCCAAAGTTCATGGCCTCAAACCGAACAACAGATGAGGGCACATCAGGCTGGGCATCGGGTACATCAAACTGGACAGCGGGCACATCCGAGCAGATAGCGGGCACATCCGAGAAGACAGCGGGCACATCCGAGAAGACATCGGGCTCTGGGTCGTCGAGCTGGACAGCAAGCTCCGGGTCGTCAGGCCAAACAGCAAGCACCATAAGGGCAGGTTGGATCACAGGCACCGGCTCAACAAACTGGGTAACGGGCCCCAGCCCAGTGGGCTGGGTAACGGGCCCCGGTTCAGCGAGCTGGACACCGGGCACTGGCTTAACGGACTCCGGTTCAGCAGACTGGGTCAAGGGCACCGGTTCAGCAGACTGGGTCAAGGGCACCAGTTCAGCAGACTGGGTCAAGGGCACTGAAACTTCAGGCTGACACACGGGCACTGAAACTCCAGGCTGACACACGGGCACCGAAACTCCAGGCTGACACACCAATATCAAGACATCTGGCTGAAAGGCAGGCACTGAGACATCAGGCTGGAAGGTGGGCACATCAGGCAGAAAGGCGGGCACATCAGGCTGGGAAGCGGGCACATCAGACTGGGAAGAGGGCACATCAGACTGGGAAGAGGGCACATCAGACTGGAAGGCATGCACCAAGACTTCGGGCTGGAAGGCAGGCATCAGGACATCAGACTGGAAAGCAGGCACATCAGACTGGGAAGCGGGAACATCAGACTGGGAAGCGGGCACATCAGACTGGGAAGCGGAGACATCAAGCTGGAAGGCAGGCACCAAGACATCCGGCTGGAGGGCAGGCACCGAGACATTAGGCTGGAAGGCAGGCACTGAGACACCAGGCTGGAAGGCAGGCACTGAGACATCAGGTTGGAAGGCAGGCACTGAGACACCAGGCTGGAAGGCAGGCACATCAGACTGGAAAGTGGGCACCGACTGGAAAGTGGGCACATTAGACTGAAAGGCAGGCTTCGAGACATCAGGCTGGAAAGTGGGTGTCACGGGCATGGCCAGAGCGGAGGCTGTTGGAGAGGACTGTGTGCAAGCCTGTTGCCCACTGATTATGGGCCCTAGCATTTGAGGTGAATGAGAAATCCAGTCTGAACTGTATTAATCGGACTCAGTCATGTATATATTGTATGGGGACTCCTTACTGTATATTTGTGTCCCTGAAGAGGGAGGGGGGATTCCTCCAGCAGCCCCCTGCTGATAAGACTGATTCATTCTGCTGGGACACATCCTGTGAGGAGATGCTGGTGTTATCAACATGTGTTTATGTTAATTGAGAGAGCTGATCACATTAGCCACCAGCCCTGGCTAATAGACGAATGGTCTAGGCTGAGGAGGGGGGAGATTGTTGTTTGTATTGTTAATTGTATTAATGTGTGAAGCTCGGTGCCCACAAGACTGTCATCTGGTCTGGGTACATTTTGTAGTAAATTAGGTCATGTTAATTAGGTTAGCTTTGAGTCATCCCTGCTGTATAAAGGTCTGTGAGATCTCAAAATAAAGGTAGTTCTGATGTACTCCAAGACTGGTGTTGTCTAGTTCTTGGGGTTCCTATAGCCAGATCCATTGGACTCGTGTTCCAGAACTTAGGAAGCGGTATATGACGGAAGCACTCAAGCGGAGTGTGGGGCGTTCCGTGACATTGGTGGCAAGCAGCGGGAAAGCTTCCTGAAGTCTGAAGTCTGGGACATCCAAACCTCCAACTGGATCCAAGATCAGCATAGCAGACTTCAGTCACCCCAGCGGAGATATGGACCTGGCATCAGAATTCCCGGGGCTGCTGCGGATCATCCTTTCAACGTACACCAGCACTGTGTCTGAGGATGAATACCTGGAGCTCAGGCAGCTGATTCGGGTGGAGCTCTGGATTGCAGCCCTCCGTCTCGCTGGTATAAAACAGGGCAAGTGCTTTCCAACCCAAGAGCAACGGGCCAGTGACCAACGGGCATTGCGGATGGCATTCCTGGGAGAGCAGCCCCAGGAGCAATGGGTGACTGAGTTGGACAGGTTGGTCCAGCAGGAGATAGAGCTGGACAATCGTTATCGGGCTCTGCAATGGCACGCAGAGGAGGGATATTTAGGGGAGACAACAGAATGCTCTCCGGAGGGATATGACTTTGGCGGCCCTGGATTGCTGTGGGAGAACCTTACAGATCTTTTTATGTTTGGTGATGAGGGGGAACCTGACCTTGAGGACATGAGGGACTATAGAGAGTCTATGCTCGGTCTTGCAGGGGTCTCAGAGCTCAAACCTGATCTGGACCATTTGCTAAGGAAGGAACAGGATCTGGAAAGGGCATACAGGAAACTGCTAGAACAAGTTCAGCAGCATGCCAGAGAATCGGCAGTGGAAAATCCGGAGATTGCCGTCCCCAATCCCGAAGTGCTGACAACAGGGCAGAGCTCTGCTAACCTCTGTCCAGAAATGATAACATCTTCTGGGTTCCATGGACAGGAGATGGTGAACCTCTATTCCCAGACATCAGTTGCAGAGACATGGGATTTGATAGACTTTTCTGCTGAGGAAGAACAACCTGATGAGCCTCCAGCAGAAGAGCTGCTATCATTGCCAAAGTTCACTGTGTTCTGCCCAGCACCAACAGTGGCTTCGGCCTTCCTGAGAGAAGAGGTAGTCGGCCTTTCTCCCACAACAATGACAGGGACATGTGATTTTCTGCCAGCAGCATCTATGGAGTTAAAACAAACTTCTCCAGCTGAAGATCTGGTAACTGAACAGAGGGTCCAAGACCTCTGTCCCACACTTTTACCAATTCCAGAGACTGGGGATTTAATAGACGTTTCTGTAGAGGAGGAACCACCTGGCAAACCCCCAGCAGAAGTGCTGGCAACCGGACAGAGGGTCCAAGACCTCTGCCCCACACCTGCAGCAATTGCGGAGGCCCAAGGTGAGGAGGTTGCAGTCTATCGCGAGCTGCAGATCAGGATCCAAGGAGAGAATGCAGTCATCACCTCACAACTGCAGCTTGATCTGGTGTCGGTTGATGGGGCTTCAGTCCCCACCTGTATACCCCAGGGATGCTGGGCAGTCGGCCCAGATCCCCAACAGCAGGATGGAGTGAGCCCAGTCCCCCTGTCTTCTCTCCAGCGGCAGAAAGGATTCCAGGGAGAAGGGCCAGTCCGGGCCTCTCCCCAGCGGCAGATATGTTCTCTGAGAGAGGCAGAGGATGGCTGGGTGAGTAATGCACTGTTTTGGATGATTTGTTTGGGGTACTGTGTGGGTACAGGCAGTAGAGGACTGGAGCTGTGGACTAACTTCGGAGTCAACCCGTCTGGGGTCTCCTCCTGTGTTAGTCTCCTGCCGAAAGGGGAGAAATGTCACGGGCATGGCCAGAGCGGAGGCTGTTGGAGAGGACTGTGTGCAAGCCTGTTGCCCACCGATTATGGGCCCTAGCATTTGAGGTGAATGAGAAATCCAGTCTGAACTGTATTAATCGGACTCAGTCATGTATATATTGTATGGGGACTCCTTACTGTATATTTGTGTCCCTGAAGAGGGAGGGGGGATTCCTCCAGCAGCCCCCTGCTGATAAGACTGATTCATTCTGCTGGGACACATCCTGTGAGGAGATGCTGGTGTTATCAACATGTGTTTATGTTAATTGAGAGAGCTGATCACATTAGCCACCAGCCCTGGCTAATAGACGAATGGTCTAGGCTGAGGAGGGGGGAGATTGTTGTTTGTATTGTTAATTGTATTAATGTGTGAAGCTCGGTGCCCACAAGACTGTCATCTGGTCTGGGTACATTTTGTAGTAAATTAGGTCATGTTAATTAGGTTAGCTTTGAGTCATCCCTGCTGTATAAAGGTCTGTGAGATCTCAAAATAAAGGTAGTTCTGATGTACTCCAAGACTGGTGTTGTCTAGTTCTTGGGGTTCCTATAGCCAGATCCATTGGACTCGTGTTCCAGAACTTAGGAAGCGGTATATGATGGAAGCACTCAAGCGGAGTGTGGGGCGTTCCGTGACAGTGGGCACATCAGACTGGAAGGTAGATACATCAGGCTGGAAGGCAGGCACCGAGACTTTGGGCTGGAAGGCAGGCATCAAGACATCAGACTGGAAAGCGGACACATCTGACTGGAAGGTAGGCACATCAGGCTGGAAGGCAGGCACCGAGACTTCAGACTAGAAAGCGGGTACATCAGACTGGAAAGTGGACACATCAGACTGGAAGGTAGGCACATCAGGGTGGAAGGCAGGCACAGAGACTTTGGGCTGGAAGGCAGGCATCAAGACATCAGACTGGGAAGCGGACACATCAGACTGGAAGGTAGACACATCAGGCTGGAAGGCAGGCACATCAGGCTGGAAGGCAGGCACAGAGACTTTGGGCTGGAAGGCAGGCATCAGGACATCAGACTGGAAAGTGGGTACATCAGACTGGAATGTGGACACATCAGACTGGAAGGTATTCACATAAGGCTGGAAGGCGGGCACCGAGACTTTGGGCTGGAAGGCAGGCATCAAGACATCAGACTGGAAAGCGGGTACATCAGACTGGAAAGTGGACACATCAGACTGGAAGGCAGGCACATCAAACTGGAAGGCAGGCACATCAGATTGGAAGGCAGGCACATTAGACTGGAAGGCAGGCACCGAGACTTTGGTCTGGAAGGCAGGCATCAAGACATCAGACTGGGAAGCGGGCACATCAGGCTGGAAGGCAGGCACATCAGGCTGGAATCATGCACATCAGGCTGGAAGACAGGCACTGAGACTTTGGGCTGGAAGGCAGGCATCGGGACATCAGACTGGAAAGCGGGTACATCAGACTGGAAAGTGGACACATCAGACTGGAAGGTAGGCACATCGGGCTGGAAGGCAGGCATCAAGACATCAGACTGGGAAGCGGGCACATCAGACTGGAAGGTAGGCACATCAGGCTGGAAGGTAGGCACATCAGGCTGGAAGGCAGGCACCGAGACTTTGGGCTGGAAGGCAGGCATTGAGACATCAGGCTGGAACAGGTTGGTTGGTGTGGAGGCAGGTTGGGTTACTGGCAGGATGGTGTGGCTCGGGAAGAACTTTCATTTCTTTTTTGGTTTAGCCACTGCAGCTTTGTATGTAGGTGCAGGGTCTTAAGAGAAGTATGTAGCTGGGCAAAAGGAAGACCAAGGAACAGTGGCTAGAAGAGGGTTCTGTGGGGTTGTCACAGGTGAAGGAGAAGAGACAGGTGGATTAAAGGCAGGATAGGTGCAGAGACTGGGTAGTAGTATTTGGTAGGGAGCTGAGAAAACTGGGCTGTAGCTGAGGTTGCCATGGGTGACGGGGAGATAGATTTTTGGGAAGGCAGGTGTTTGATGGCAGGGCTGGAATGTTGAGGCTTAGCTAAGTGCAGGAGATCTGACCATGTCTGTAGTACAGGTTGAACAAATGCTGATTCACACCCGGCCTGACTAACCAGGGATTGCACTGAATGGATGCAATCAGACAACACCTGCTGTGAACAAGCGGAATAATGTTCCATAAAAAAGGCTGGATCATCTTCTAATAACCATACCAGGGATTCGACTTGGCCATAATTGAAGGGGGAGAAAAATCATCGCTCCCTTCGGGAATGCATGACAGGGCTGGTTTTGCACATAACTGGATCAGGGGCTGAACATCTTCAAATGACATACACCCCTGATCCACTAAGGAATGAGCTGATCAGATAGTTTCCATCAGCTGGTCACTAGTCCACCCTTTCAAAATCTGGCGACAATAATGACCATCATCTTCTGCCAGCAGGGAATAATAACTGATTTCATTGAAATTCATATTAGCAGAACTAACAACCCGGATGGTTCCACAATGCAGCCACGTCTGGTCAGGGATGGCCTTGGTATACTGTCAGGGGATTTAGTAGACCAGACTGTGTGGACTGCACAGAGGAAACCAGAAACACATGTAAGTGAAAAATAAGGGTGTTTATTATTAAATGGGTGACAAATAAGTGAACTATATACAGTGCAAACCAACCACAGACCCACAAACAAATGGTATATACAAATGGATGGGAAATACCGTAATCGTAACAAAAGCCGGGCCGAGGTCATACACAAGGAGGTCAGTCAGATGGGAAAGGATGGGGAACCAACAGGACAGGGAGAGGATGGATGGATAGGCTGCAGAGCAGGGATCCAGGGAAACCAGGAAACCGTAGGGACAAGAACAGGATGGGCTCAGGATAGGGATCGGATCAGGTCAGGACAGATGCAGGCTTAAGGACAGGATACAGGCAGCAAGATCAGGGCACAGGGAGTGAGATACCGAGGCAAGCATGTGAGGGCTTGCCGGGTATTTATAAGGCTGCAGTAATTGACTTCATGTTAAACCTGAGCCCAGAGGGTGCTGTCTGCTCCACACTGCCGGAGTACACCCGCTGGTGGACACCGGTACTACGGCCCAAGGGTGCAACAGTGCCACCAGCAGGTGAGTCCTCTTACTACATGTCCTAGGTGTTGGAAGACACCCGCTGGTGGACACTGGTACTGCGATCCAAGAGACCGATAGCGCCATAAACCTTCTCATGACAATATTATTACTATTATTCTATTATTATTGTTCTTTGTATGTAAATATGGCACAGTGCTAGTTTTCTTGCTCTGTATGCTGAATACAATTCTCAGTATCTGTTCTTATACTGTAAGTATGGGCAGCTCAGTGGATTGATGGCCTTGCCTGGCAACCCTGGGGTTCTCAGTCTGAATCCTAACCTGAACACTAGCTGCATTGAGTTTGCATGTACTCCCTGTGTTTGTATTGTCTTACTCAATGTATTCTGGTTTCTTCCCACGCTCCAAAACATGCTAGTAAGTTAATTGTCTCCTGTCTAAAATATGCATAGTATGTGTATTCATGTGCGATAGGAAACTTTGATCGTAAGCTCCTTGAGTGCATGGACTGATGTGAATGTATAATACATAAAGTGCTTGGTAAATTATTGTTGCTAGATTAATCTCTGTAATAAATAATATATACTGATGCTGCTCAGCACCAGATCTCATATGCTGTATCCTGGGTGTAGCTTCCAACACATTTTCCTATTCTGTATATATGGGTGCTGTTTAGTAGTGCCATTCTTATGCTGTATGCTGGCTGTTATTTTAAAGTAGAACTGAAGACAGAGGTATGGCTAGGAGCAGGGACTGTAGCTGAAGTCTTTGTTAGCTCATCAGCAGATGTTGTTGACCTATATAGCATGTACCCCCTATTATTGCTATTGAGGGCATAACTTTTTTTTTTTCATTGTGAATACAGTAAGGGAAGGTTATAACTCCTATTAGTTTTCTTTTTTTTTTTGCCATCTGTGTAAAATTTTGGAGATTTCCTTTCGCTTCCTGTTCCATAGCCAAAACAGGAAGTGAGAGGAAATCCCTCCAAAGTGAGGGAATTCCTGGTTGTCTTCAGCTTCAGCAGAATTAGTGACCCCATTAGAAGCTTTCCCCTCTATAACTGTTCTGGGAACAACACAAATTATGGAATTTTATTTCACTTTCAGTGATAATGGTAAACAGAACAAATAGTAATATCTCTAACGGGAAACAGAGAGCAATATAAGCCCGCCAGAGGTTCTAATTCCTTCTCCACTCTAATTGAAGCACAAAAAAATTGCCTTAAGACCCCTTTTTAAGCGGCCCTTTACCGTCATTTTAGCTGCGCTTTTTGGCCGCTAGCGAGGCACTTTTAACCACCGCTAGCAGCCAAAGAAAGAGTTAAAAGCGCTTGTGTTGCGGCACTTCGGAAGCGCTTTACAGGAGCTTCGGAAGCGCTGCCAATTCATTCCAATGGGCAGGGGCGGGGTAGGAGCACTGTATACAGCGCTCCTACCCCACCCCAAAGATGCTGCTTGCAGGACTTTTTTTCCGTCCCGCAAGTGTACCGCCCCAGTGTGGAAGCACTCAGGCTTTCACACTGGGGAGGCATGAGAGGCAGTTTTCAGGTGCTTTACAGGCGCTAAAATGTCTGAAAACTGCTTCAGTAAGAAAGGGGTCTTAGTTATATTTTAAGGCATCATAGGCATATGTATTCATGCTCCAAATATGCTGTATTTTTCCTGCCAGAAGTCAGACATGTGGGTACTTCCAGGTGCATAAAACCTCTGCATTCAGATCTGTGCACTGGCTCCTGGTTTTGTCCGTGCCAGTGTTGCGTGTGCATGCAGTTCTACTAGTGAGCCTTAACTCTGGCCATTGGAACATATAGGCGAATACATACATGTTTATGTGCATTATGAACATAAACTATGCACAAAAGCTTCTCTCTGAGCGCAGCTTTGATCTGTTTTTTTTTTTATTGTTTATGCCAGGAGTGGGGAACTGAGGCCCTCCAACTGTTGTGGAAATACCCATGAGGTATTGCAAGACTGACAGTTACAAGCATGACTCTCAGAGGCATGATGGGAGGACTAACATTTCCGCCCAGAGGCATGATGGAACTTGCTGGAGGACAGCAGTTGGCTACCTGTGCTCTTTATGCTGCTCTTAAAATACTGATCTAAACTCCTGATGTGCACGGCCACATAGGCTAACATAGAACTGTGTTTAGAAGTTTTTAAAAAAATATGTATACATAAAAGTGCCATTTTTTATGCCCATGTACACGAGGCCTAAGTATGGAATGATATGGAATGTCTGGACACTGCATAGTACCATATATTAAAACAAATTCTTTCACATGTAATCTAAAGGCTTGTTTACACTCAATCCCCACATGGGACAGTAAGCAGCTAAATAATATAACTTCCAGACAATCAATTGAATAAATACACTAAAACAACATTTTGGATTAATAAAATATTTTATTTTATTGGCCGCAGCTTATTTATTGGTTTACCATATTCAAATTAACTCTTATTAAACAATTGTATAAATAATTCATCCATCAGAATTCATCAATAACTTTTTTTATCATGAATACCAATATCAAAGTGAATAACTCAGCTTTTATAGATCGAGTTGTATAACAATCATAAATTTAATAATAAATTGTCCCCAGAAAGGCAGGAGCCATAACAAGCCTGTTCAATTATTGTCTGGAAATTAAAATTCAATATATCCAGGCCTATATCCGAAAGATGTATGCCATTCCTTCCGATAAAGCCCTGGGAACCCACCTTCTAAATCCTCATGTCTAAAAGAATTTCCAAAACCTAAAGACATAAACTTCTCTATTCTTCAATTAATACGTTTCCTTACTTTATCAAAAATTGAAAACCTATCGTCTTGTAACCAAACTAAGCACGGAATGATTTCCGAAAAAACAATGACGGTCTTGGGAGATGCTGACATTAATTCCTGGATGGTCGATCTGATTTTAAACAATATATTCAAGGTCTTTAATTTGCCGATATCATTACCTCCAAGATGTAAATCAGAACTTCAGGTAAAGGCCATGCATAAGTTTATTGTCCCAACACTGCCATCAATTCCTCCCAAACCATCCCTCTTTTACCAAACCAATAGATCTGAAAATTGTTCGGATCCAAATCCAAATTCTCTCCGTAAACCCTGTTCAATGCTCGCTTATTGGCCCAGAACACAAAGGAGTGTCCGATGAGTTATACAATTTTTGGAGTACCTGCAATTCAAAACTGGACATTAGGTCTCACATACGAAACATAAGCATTTGACTTCCATCTGCCAATTTGTTTAATCGTATTCTTATTTAATTCAAGTTTTGCTGCTTCTGTTGCAGCACCAATTCTAAATGAATGAGAGGACAGATGTAGTTTGTCTAATTGAAGAGTATGTAGACATTTATTCAAAACTCTACTGAATTGAAATCTCGTCAATGGAATACTGTTCTCATGAACAAATAACAGTTCATTACCAAATGGTCGAACACTAAGATACTTATTTAAGAGTTGTACTGGGCAATTACCGGATATTACAATTAGATAGCGTAATCCATAAACCCTTGCCTAATTGATCAGTTTTTGATCGATGTAGTAAAATACTAACATAATGTTCACTACTTCTCATCGCTGCAAATTGAAGACAATTAGAGGCTTTTTTATTGTTTGCTATCAATTCAGAAATTCTCAATGCTGCGAAAAAACAAATGGAAAAAGCTGCTTTGAATAAACAAGCTTCATATTTAGAAAAGCAAATACTATCTGTAATGAAGCAAAGTTTTCCAATAAAGCAGATGAAATAGGATGTCTGTTATCGCTTGAAAAGTTTGATTTTTTGTAGCCTTTCAGTGCTTGATGTAAAGAGAAAAAATTAAACAATGAAGGAAAACCGTTTAATTTCAGAAAAAATGAAATGCCACATATTATTTTGTTAATGTGTGACCATGAAAACTTATTTTCCATCAAACTATTAAGGAAAGACAGAGCCATATGTTCGTAAAATTTTTACCAATGTATATCCATAGAATTAAAGTACGATATCCAGGAAAACCAGGCTGAAGAATATCCTAACCAAGTCTTTGGTGCCAATGAATTTTTTATATTGTCGTAAATTACACTATGTCCCAAAGATTGCACGGGCATACCATACCTATCTTGTCCGCTTCTGGGAGCAGCTGGAAAAAACGTGTCATCTGAAACCGAGAGAGAGCATCCGCTACCATGTTATCCTTACCTGGGATGTATCGTGCTTTCAACCAAATATTAAACATTAAACATTTTGACACAAGATACCGTAATAGTTTTGTAACAGGAGGAGATTTACGTTATTTTTCTTAAGTTATCAGTAACTCCGAAATAGCTTCCAATTTTTGCTTGGGAAGTCTAAATTTGATAAGGGATGTGTCAATTGTAATTCCCCAAAATTCTAGGCAATTGATGGGCTCATGGATCGCAGTACCAGTGCCCACCAGTGGGTATTTTCCAACACCTAGGACCTGTAGTAAGAGGACTCACTTGCTGGTGGCACTGTTGCATCCTTGGGCCGTAGTACCGGTGTGCACCAGCGGGTGTACTCTGGCAGTGTGGAGCAGACAGCACCCTCTGCGCTCAGGTGTAACATGAGGTCAATTACTGCAGCCTTATAAATACCCGGCAAGCCCTCACATGCTTGCCTCGGTATCTCTCTGTGCCCTGATCTTGCTGCCTGTATCCTGTCCTTAAGCCTGCATCTGTCCTGACCTGATCCGATCCAGGGAAACCAGGAAACCGTAGGGACAAGAACAGGATGGGCTCAGGATAGGGATCGGATCAGGTCAGGACAGATGCAGGCTTAAGGACAGGATACAGGCAGCAAGATCAGGGCACAGGGAGTGAGATACCGAGGCAAGCATGTGAGGGCTTGCCGGGTATTTATAAGGCTGCAGTAATTGACTTCATGTTAAACCTGAGCCCAGAGGGTGCTGTCTGCTCCACACTGCCGGAGTACACCCGCTGGTGGACACCGGTACTACGGCCCAAGGGTGCAACAGTGCCACCAGCAGGTGAGTCCTCTTACTACATGTCCTAGGTGTTGGAAGACACCCGCTGGTGGACACTGGTACTGCGATCCAAGAGACCGATAGCGCCATAAACCTTCTCATGACAATATTATTACTATTATTCTATTATTATTGTTCTTTGTATGTAAATATGGCACAGTGCTAGTTTTCTTGCTCTGTATGCTGAATACAATTCTCAGTATCTGTTCTTATACTGTAAGTATGGGCAGCTCAGTGGATTGATGGCCTTGCCTGGCAACCCTGGGGTTCTCAGTCTGAATCCTAACCTGAACACTAGCTGCATTGAGTTTGCATGTACTCCCTGTGTTTGTATTGTCTTACTCAATGTATTCTGGTTTCTTCCCACGCTCCAAAACATGCTAGTAAGTTAATTGTCTCCTGTCTAAAATATGCATAGTATGTGTATTCATGTGCGATAGGAAACTTTGATCGTAAGCTCCTTGAGTGCATGGACTGATGTGAATGTATAATACATAAAGTGCTTGGTAAATTATTGTTGCTAGATTAATCTCTGTAATAAATAATATATACTGATGCTGCTCAGCACCAGATCTCATATGCTGTATCCTGGGTGTAGCTTCCAACACATTTTCCTATTCTGTATATATGGGTGCTGTTTAGTAGTGCCATTCTTATGCTGTATGCTGGCTGTTATTTTAAAGTAGAACTGAAGACAGAGGTATGGCTAGGAGCAGGGACTGTAGCTGAAGTCTTTGTTAGCTCATCAGCAGATGTTGTTGACCTATATAGCATGTACCCCCTATTATTGCTATTGAGGGCATAACTTTTTTTTTTTTCATTGTGAATACAGTAAGGGAAGGTTATAACTCCTGTTAGTTTTCTTTTTTTTTTGCCATCTGTGTAAAATTTTGGAGATTTCCTTTCGCTTCCTGTTCCATAGCCAAAACAGGAAGTGAGAGGAAATCCCTCCAAAGTGAGGGAATTCCTGGTTGTCTTCAGCTTCAGCAGAATTAGTGACCCCATTAGAAGCTTTCCCCTCTATAACTGTTCTGGGAACAACACAAATTATGGAATTTTATTTCACTTTCAGTGATAATGGTAAACAGAACAAATAGTAATATCTCTAACGGGAAACAGAGAGCAATATAAGCCCGCCAGAGGTTCTAATTCCTTCTCCACTCTAATTGAAGCACAAAAAAATTGCCTTAAGACCCCTTTTTAAGCGGCCCTTTACCGTCATTTTAGCTGCGCTTTTTGGCCGCTAGCGAGGCACTTTTAACCACCGCTAGCAGCCAAAGAAAGAGTTAAAAGCGCTTGTGTTGCGGCACTTCAGAAGCGCTTTACAGGAGCTTCGGAAGTGCTGCCAATTCATTCCAATGGGCAGGGGCGGGGTAGGAGCACTGTATACAGCGCTCCTACCCCACCCCAAAGATGCTGCTTGCAGGACTTTTTTTCCGTCCCGCAAGTGTACCGCCCCAGTGTGGAAGCACTCAGGCTTTCACACTGGGGAGGCATGAGAGGCAGTTTTCAGGTGCTTTACAGGCGCTAAAATGTCTGAAAACTGCTTCAGTAAGAAAGGGGTCTTAGTTATACTTTAAGGCATCATAGGCATATGTATTCATGCTCCAAATATGCTGTATTTTTCCTGCCAGAAGTCTGACATGTGGGTACTTCCAGGTGCATAAAACCTCTGCATTCAGATCTGTGCACTGGCTCCAGGTTTTGTCCGTGCCAGTGTTGCGTGTGCATGCAGTTCTACTAGTGAGCCTTAACTCTGGCCATTGGAACATATAGGCGAATACATACGTGTTTATGTGCATTATGAACATAAACTATGCACAAAAGCTTCTCTCTGAGCGCAGCTTTGATCTGTTTTTTTTTTTTATTGTTTATGCCAGGAGTGGGGAACTGAGGCCCTCCAACTGTTGTGGAAATACCCATGAGGTATTGCAAGACTGACAGTTACAAGCATGACTCTCAGAGGCATGATGGGAGGACTAACATTTCCGCCCAGAGGCATGATGGAACTTGCTGGAGGACAGCAGTTGCCTACCTGTGCTCTTTATGCTGCTCTTAAAATACTGATCTAAACTCCTGATGTGCATGGCCACATAGGCTAACATAGAACTGTGTTTAGAAGTTTTTAAAAAAATATGTATACATAAAAGTGCCATTTTTTATGCCCATGTACACGAGGCCTAAGTATGGAATGTTATGGAATGTCTGGACACTGCATAGTACCATATATTAAAACAAATTCTGTCACATGTAATCTAAAGGCTTGTTTACACTCAATCCCCACATGGGACAGTAAGCAGCTAAATAATATAACTTCCAGACAATCAATTGAATAAATACACTAAAACAACATTTTGGATTAATAAAATATTTTATTTTATTGGCCGCAGCTTATTTATTGGTTTACCATATTCAAATTAACTCTTATTAAACAATTGTATAAATAATTCATCCATCAGAATTCATCAATAACTTTTTTCATCATGAATACCAATATCAAAGTGAATAACTCAGCTTTTATAGATCGAGTTGTATAACAATCATAAATTTAATAATAAATTGTCCCCAGAAAGGCAGGAGCCATAACAAGCCTGTTCAATTATTGTCTGGAAATTCAAATTCAATATATCCAGGCCTATATCCAAAAGATGTATGCCATTCCTTCCGATAAAGCCCTGGGAACCCACCTTCTAAATCCTCATGTCTAAAAGAATTTCCAAAACCTAAAGACATAAACTTCTCTATCCTTCAATTAATACGTTTCCTTACTTTATCAAAAATTGAAAACCTATCGTCTTGTAACCAAACTAAGCGCGAAATGATTTCCGAAAAAACAATGACGGTCTTGGGAGATGCTGACATTAATTCCTGGATGGTCGATCTGATTTTAAACAATATATTCAAGGTCTTTAATTTGCCGATATCATTACCTCCAAGATGTAAATCAGAACTTCAGGTAAAGGCCATGCATAAGTTTATTGTCCCAACACTGCCATCAATTCCTCCCAAACCATCCCTCTTTTACCAAACCAATAGATCTGAAAATTGTTCGGATCCAAATCCAAATTCTCTCCGTAAACCCTGTTCAATGCTCGCTTATTGGCCCAGAACACAAAGGAGTGTCCGATGAGTTATACAATTTTTGGAGTACCTGCAATTCAAAACTGGACATTAGGTCTCACATACGAAACATAAGCATTTGACTTCCATCTGCCAATTTGTTTAATCGTATTCTTATTTAATTCAAGTTTTGCTGCTTCTGTTGCAGCACCAATTCTAAATGAATGAGAGGACAGATGTAGTTTGTCTAATTGAAGAGTATGTAGACATTTATTCAAAACTCTACTGAATTGAAATCTCGTCAATGGAGTACTGTTCTCATGAACAAATAACAGTTCATTACCAAATGGTCGAACACTAAGATACTTATTTAAGAGTTGTACTGGGCAATTACCGGATATTACAATTAGATAGCGTAATCCATAAACCCTTGCCTAATTGATCAGTTTTTGATCGATGTAGTAAAATACTAACATAATGTTCACTACTTCTCATCGCTGCAAATTGAAGACAATTAGAGGCTTTTTTATTGTTTGCTATCAATTCAGAAATTCTCAATGCTGCGAAAAAACGAATGGAAAAAGCCGCTTTGAATAAACAAGCTTCATATTTAGAAAAGCAAATACTATCTGTAATGAAGCAAAGTTTTCCAATAAAGCAGATGAAATAGGATGTCTGTTATCGCTTGAAAAGTTTGATTTTTTGTAGCCTTTCAGTGCTTGATGTAAAGAGAAAAAATTAAACAATGAAGGAAAACCGTTTAATTTCAGAAAAAATGAAATGCCACATATTATTTTGTTAATGTGTGACCATGAAAACTTATTTTCCATCAAACTATTAAGGAAAGACAGAGCCATATGTTCGTAAAATTTTTACCAATGTATATCCATAGAATTAAAGTACGATATCCAGGAAAACCAGGCTGAAGAATATCCTAACCAAGTCTTTGGTGCCAATGAATTTTTTATATTGTCGTAAATTACACTATGTCCCAAAGATTGCACGGGCATACCATACCTATCTTGTCCGCTTCTGGGAGCAGCTGGAAAAAACGTGTCATCTGAAACCGAGAGAGAGCATCCGCTACCATGTTATCCTTACCTGGGATGTATCGTGCTTTCAACCAAATATTAAACATTAAACATTTTGACACAAGATACCGTAATAGTTTTGTAACAAGAGGAGATTTACGTTATTTTTCTTAAGTTATCAGTAACTCCGAAATAGCTTCCAATTTTTGCTTGGGAAGTCTAAATTTGATAAGGGATGTGTCAATTGTAATTCCCCAAAATTCTAGGCAATTGATGGGCAAGACTGTCTTTTCTGAAACTAAAGGAATTCCAAATTTTTCATACATATTAAAAAATAACATAAGATTCATGCACTTATTGGACCTATATTCTCCAAGAAGTAAAAAATCATCTAAATAATGTAAAACATATGGGGAGCCTGAAGCTTCTTTGACCACCCATTCTAAGAAACTAGAAAATGCTTCAAAATACCGATAGGAGGGGGAACATCCCATTGGTAAGCATTTATCAAAATAGTACTTCCCTTCAAAATAAAAGCCCAATGAATTAAAACTATTTGGGTGAATAAGCAATAGTCTAAAAGCAGATTTCACATCAGTTTTAGGTAATATAACATTTGGATCTAATTTTCTTACCAATTTCATTGCGTCCTCAAATGATACATATTCAACCAAACAAATTTCATCAGGAATCTGATCGTTAAGGGACTTACCTTCAGGAAAAGATAAATGATGGATAACCCTGAATTTATTAGGTTCTTTTTTAGGTAAAATTCCTAAAGGTGATATTCTGAAGTCCAAAAATGGTGGATTTTTAAAATGACCTGCAACTCTATGTGCTGAAATTTCAGTGGCAATTTTCACTCACAATATTTTGAAAAAATTTTACAGAATTCATGTTTTTAACAATTATGCAACCTTTTTCATTAAATGATGGTAATTTAAAACCTTCTGTAAAACCTTTATAAAGCATTATTGCCATCCGCTGATCTGGATACCTGTGTAACCATGGCAGCATGTTTTGAATGATCACTGGTGACGGAGCCTTTAAGAAAGGGATCCTTGCCTAGGTTTTGAGTTGAAGCCATTTTTTTAAAGCATTTTAACAGAGTGTGGACCAGAGCAAAAGGCACACTCGTGTCTATAGCGGCAATTAGTAGCCCACTTACAGTGTGCGTCATTAAACGCAAATCAAATACCTTTTTTGTAAGATGTCGTAGGACTGTTAACTGTTAATGGCATTTGCTGGCCCAACTGAGGTCTTATGGTAATAAAAGATTGAGCCACAAGCTAATATCTTTACTGCCCCATTGAAGATTTTTGTGTACTGCTAATTTTTGTCTATATTGCTCATCGTAGACGAACCAACCAAGTCCTCCAAAATTTTTATATCCTTCTAGAATAATGTCTATGTGTTGAAATAAACCCACACTAAGTTCCGGATATTTTTCGCAAATTGTACTTGCATAAATACAGAAAGCCTGAAGCCAGTTATTAAAATTTCTGGGTACCAGCCTTCTTCTATCATCACTGTCAGATTTCTCTTTATCATTCCGAAGAAATTCTTTACTAGAAGGATGTAATGATAACAAATCAATAAAATCGTCATTCCATATTTTGTCTTTAACCCTAGTCGTTAAATGAAAACCTAGTTTTGAGGACTGACATGGTATAATTTCTTTTATGTAGATTTCTGGAACATTAGCCTTAGTAATTCGGCTCTGCACTGTATGATCCGCATTGGTTGCTGGATCAGCTGCTACCGAACTGTCAGATCGCAACTGATCCAGAACATTCCATACACTAGAAACATCCTGTACATTAGATGCATTACTCATATCCTTCAGAATTGAAGAAGAAGAAGAAGAAGCTAATTGAGAAATGGAATTATACAAGGTAGTTATCATATTAATATTACCTAACTCACCTTGTATTGCAGCAGGAGGCAATGGCATCTCATTACTGCTGTTAAATTCATTGTCACCTCTTGCTGCTGCTTGAAAAGAGCTATGAGCATTTTCACTTCTTCTGGGCATGTAACCGCTGCAGCTACTGCTTGCCTTTGCATCTTGTTTATTAGGTTGCCTAGGCAACTTTCCTGTAGAGAATGTCGATTGACTCCGGCTCCTCTTCGACTTGCGCACGCCCCCATTGACATCATTCACCTGTAGCCGCGCCCCTTGTGAAGTCGACCTCTCTGCTGCAATTCCGTTCTTTTCCACAGAGGAGCTATATGGCCGCCGAGCTTTACTGTTCCTCTTCTTTCTACTGGTGACGCTAGATCTTCCGCCCGCCTCTTGACCTCGCCGCTCTGGAACTTGAAGGGGGGTGACTTCTTCCTACGCAATGTCCTCCGATGCCGCATCCATCCAGCAGCTGTCACCGCTTCCCTCAGGTCCCATTCCACTCGCTACAGGGAGAATTTCTTCAGCCTTCTGCCCAGAAGGTAAGGGGAGGCATAAGCGCAGCCACTCTTCTCCTCCTTCGGTCTCCGCTCATTCTATCAGCTGGCGTAGTAGTGTCTTCATGTCACCTCAGGAGTTAGCGGCAAAGAGCTTAGTATTATAGCTCTTCTGCAGAGCTCGGCCGCTGATGACTTCCTGATGTGACTGGCAGCTATTCTCTGACGGAACCCCCTTTATATAGGGGTCTTCTAGGCTTCTAGAAGCTTCTATAGCCAGTTTCCAGGTTTCAAGGATCCCCCCCCCTCACCTGTTTCAAGGTACCCTGACCTACTTTTAAAAAAGGGGAGCCTTGAAACCGTTTTAGCTGCCACTGTCCCATTAGAAAACGGGCCGGGGGAACTTGAAACCCCCTATCCCTTTTCTTTCACATTCAGGCCTAATGCACACTTGAGCTCAAAAACACTGCTTTTACAGGCATTTGAGCTTTTTTTACAGGCATTTACAGGAGTTTAGGGGCAGAAAAAAACCCACCAACGTAGCATTCAGGAAAGAAGCTGTTGATCATAAACACCCCATGCGGCTAAACGCAGGTAAACACATCTAAATGCTTGTGCATTTTTTTATTTCAATGGGCAAAATAAATTAATGTTCTGGCCAATGAAATAAACGGCCAAGTGCTTGGCACACCTAAATGAGTTTGCAAATATGTGGCTTTGGCATGTTTTTGAAGCTACTTTTCGCCTGCCAGAAGAAAAGTGTTTATAAAAGTCCCAGGTTATTGGATGAATTTTCGTCATTTTTTTGTTTGATGCTAGTCCCAAATCGAAAGTGAAGAGGGTACTATCAGAAAATTTTCGGACGACAGAATTCAACGTCAGAAGTGACATAATGCATTGAATTGTTTTGTATGTGTTCTTACATTTTTGACCATGCCTAGTCTTGCTCTTCAGATTTATTTTTTTGGCAGAAAACTGTACTAATGAAAAGAAAATCGAACGTTGTGGTCACATCAGACTAAAATTTTCAAGCCTGCACATCCAGTTTTAGTCTGCCGCAAATTCGTAATCAGCTGTCAAATGCAGCATACTAACAATCAGAAAATCGGCAGATCGTTCATCGGACGAAATTTATCTTCAGATTTTCTGACCGTGTGTACGGGTCTTACGTGTGCAGTTTCATATGTGCTTGAACATGCATTTGTAATGCATTTGTGGTGCATTTTTAGGCATTATTTTTTTAAGTGAGCAAATGTTTGCCTGCTCCATCTTCCTATGAATTTAGAACAGCTTAGGGGAAAGTCACAGACAGGGGGTCAGGTGCAGACACCATGGTTTTTTCCTGAGTGTTACTTTTATGAGTGTTGTCACAGTTTCCACATCGCTACTATCAATTTCTGATCATGTCTTCTCTGCTCTTTCACAGGTAAATGTTGTCTGCTGCCTTATCCATATTCTGCTATGTATGACTGATAACTGACACTGCTATGCTTATGGTAAATGTCTGATTCCATATCCTTTTTAACTCGTCTATAAAATTGGTTATTGATTCTTACCTCTTTACCTCCTTTTGCCTTTAGTGATCAAAAGAATCAATTACCTTTTATGACTTTGGCACGTGTCTGGTCTTGTTTTCTGACTATCTCCCCTCCCATTCAAGTGTCTCAAATCAGATCCTAATTTGATAAATTGGCAAATGTTTGCCTGCTTCATCTCCCTATAAATTTAGAGCCGCTTATGGGGAAGTCACAGACAGGGGTCAGTAGCGGACACCATCTTTCTTTCCTGAGTGTTTCTTTTTTTTTTTTTAATACACATTTTTATTGAAAATTAGTACAAAATACAGAGTGTGTCAGAAACAATATATGTGGCAGACATGTCTGGTCCAGAACTCTGAATATCAGATGTACATACAGTAATCACAAAGATATAAGTTACTAAATGAAACAACATGAGCTGAGGAGGGTCCTGGGGCCTGAGAAAGAGCTGGAGGGTCTGTACACTTAGTTTTGACACTCATAATATGCAAATAGAATTTAAATAACTGAAAACAAAAAGAAACAAAAAGAACAAAAAAAAACCATGGATATGCAACCACTAACATGTGGTAAAGATCGGGTTACGGGAGACCAATATGGACAAAATGGAATTGATGCCAAAAAATTAAGGAGTCCATGCTAATTAATACTAGAGAATCCTGTGTGTTTAAGGAACCCATGATTTCCATTTCCAATCATAGATGTGCATAGTGTCAGTAATTGTATGCAAAATTTTTTCCATAAGTTGAATGGCAGACATTCGTCGAAGGACTTGTTCCCAGGGGACCCCGGGTGTGCGCCAAAACAGGGCTATACACCAGTGGACCGCACTAAATAGTGTATGGGACAGTTTTTGGTCAGGGGGAGAGGCTCCAGGGATATCAGCGAAAAGTAAACCCATTTGATGGGTTATAGTAACCTGTACCCCTATAATCTCTGCCACTTAGGCCGTAACCTTCTGCCAGAAGTCTCTCGGGGCCATACAACTCCAAAAAATATGTAGATGGGTCCCCTGTTCGAAACAACCCCTGAAGCAATTTTTAGAAACAGTGGGGAAGAATTTATGCAATTTAGCGGGGTGTAATACCACCTTGTGTGTAGCTTCATCACTGTTTTTTTAACCGCTACGGACCTGGTACACTTATGTAGGTTCGTTATCCTATCTATCCACTCCTTGGGGGGTACCACCTGTCAAGTCTCTGTTTCCCACTGAATCATGGCAGAGGATTTCTCTGAGAGGCCTAAGCCACCCAGATAATTGTACAGCAGTGAGATTATCCCCTTGTCTCTAGAAGCAGGGCCACAAAGATCTTCAAATGTGTTGACAGGTGAGGGGACTGGATTAGGAAAGTGTGAGTTATAAAAATGTCTGATCTGAAGATATCTGTAAAACTCAGATCGGGGTAAAGAATGAGAAGTTTGTAAAGATAGAAAGGAGTGGAGCACCCCATGCCTTTGTAGAGAGCCGAGTGTGACTAGGTCTGCAGAAATCCATGGGGCAAAGGAATTGGGGTTGGGAAAAGCAGCGATAAATGAAGGGTTACCGACAAACGAGGCCCATTTGGGGTAAGGCGGGAGTAAGGAGAATTTCTTTTTGTACAGGGACCACAGGTGTAGGGATTGGCCCACCACTGAATTAAGGCGGGAGATATCCTTTGGACGGATTGCTGGGGGCCCATAATAATCCAGGTAGAGAGTAAGGGGCTATGGAGGAACGCTCAAAACTGAGCCAGGGGATCCCGAGAGGGGGGACATGCCGTTGAGCTAGCTGAATGAGTCTGGCTGAAAGGTAGTAGTGCCAAAAACTTGGAAGGCCCAATCCTCCCCGGGCCCGGGGTCTATAAATCATCTGCGTACCTAATCTGGGTTTTTTATTGTGCCATACAAATTTATTAATGTCTCTTTGGATGGAATCAATCATTTGCTGAGACACATAATTTGGAAGGGCCCCAAAAAAAAAAAATAAAAGTTTGGGAAGAATGGACATTTTAATTGCTTGGATCCTACCTAGAAAGGTGATATGGTAAGAATTCCACGCAATCAAAAGTTGTCTGATTCTGGTAAATACTGGTGGGTAGTTAGCTAAATATAATCTGTAGAGAGAAGGTGCCAATTTAATCCCTAAGTAAGACAGATAATGACCATCCATGGCAAAACCAAAGTTGGCTTGAATTGTAGAGATAATATGTTGGGGGAAGTTTATAGGAAGGGCTGAGCATTTAGAAATGTTAACCCCTAAACCAGAAAGATCTCGAAAGGTATGGAGGGTGGAAATCAGGTTGGGGATTGAGACTATCGGATCAGGGAGGAATAGGAGAACATCGTCTGCATAAAGACTTAGTCTGAACTCCTGATCTCCTTTTATATAACCTTTGATATTGGGATCCAAACTAATGGACTGGGCCAGGGGTTCAATGGCGAGGGCAAATAAAAGCGGTGACAGGGGGCAACCCTGCCTTGTCCCCCTGCCCAACCTAAAATAATCGGAGTTACAGCCCGGTAATCTAATCCGAGTGTGGGGCTGATGATTTAATGCTCGGAAGCCATGAACAAATGCTCCCATAAAGCCAAATTTTTCTAATGTTAGTTTGAGGTATGGCCAAAGCACACTATCGAAGGCCTTATGGATGTCCAGGCTTAGAAATAGTACTTTACGGGAGTGTGGGTCTGCGTCTTGTATAATATTAGAAGCCAGTCTGATATTGTCAGTGATTTGTCTAGTCGGGATGAATCCTGTTTGATTAGGTGAGACTAAGGAAGTGTCATGACCTTGCAGTAATACATTCATGACCTGTCTGTCTCTTACCTGGTCTGTGTATCAGCCTTGAGGCTTGTACTCTCACACCTGCATGCTTAAGTAAGCATGAGCCTCTGTGTGGCTCCACCCTAGCCTCAACAGGAACCACTATTTAACACCGTATTCTCCAAGCCTGCCTTGCCGTGCAATATTGTGTGTTTGGCTTCCTGTTTGCCATGTGCTCTAAATTTGTCTCTGTCTCTGTTACCCATCTTGGCGTGTTCCCGACTATCCCTGTCTGCTTGTGACCCTGACCTTTGGCGCATTCTCGACTATCCCTGTTTGCCTGTGACCCTGACTTCTGGCGTGTTCTCTGTTATCCTGGTCTGCTAGTCGCCCCAACATTTGGCTACCTCCTTACTATCCCTTGCTGTCCTGGGCTGCTGTTTCCTCTCCATCTTCCTGTAGCCTACCGTGAGCGTGAGCTGGGAGACCCTGGGGGCCGTGACCTGGAGCCAGTTTCAGCCCAGTCCATCCTCACCACTAGAGGCTCTGGTGAACACCTGCTGGCTCCGCGCCCTGGGGAATCTATGCTCTAACTCACTGTGGGATCCGTGTTGGTGCTCCAGGGGACCTGCCTTCCTGAACCACCCCGAGTTCCATCCGCAGCAGTCAGCCTTAGGGTCCACTACAGGTGACCTGACAGTTTGCATGGCCATGGACCCATCTGATGTGCCGCTACCTGCCGATGATCAGCTGCAGGGCATAGTCCATAGACTCGAGACCCAGGAATCTAATCAGACCCAGGTGATGCGATTCCTTCAGGATGTGGCTTCCCGCTTTGAACAACTTCAAGCCTCCTTAGGCTCCCCGGTTACACAACCGCAATCGGCTGCCGTATCAGCTCCGCTTACAGTCGCAGCCGCTAACCCTTTGCACTTACCAGCTCCATCCCGTTACTTTGGGGATTCCAAGGCCTGCAGAGGGTTCCTTAGCCAGTGTACCATTCATTTCGAACTCCAACCCCAAAACTTCCAGTCTGATCGGGAAAAGGTAGCCTATATTATTTCTCTCCTGTCTGGCGAGGCTTTAGCTTGGGCTGCCCCTATGTGGGAGAAGCAAGAACCAGTGGTTTCCAGCCTCTCTAATATTCTGAAACTCTTCAGGAATATCTTTGAGGAACCAGGTCGTGTCTCTTCAGCGGCCAGCGCCCTCTTACATCTCCGCCAAGAGTCTGCTTCTATGGGACAGTATGCTCTTCGTTTCCGCATACTGATGGCTGAGCTGAGCTGGAACAATGAGGCCTTAGTCGCAACCTTTCTGCATGGCCTTTCTGATAGAGTGAAGGATGAATTAGCAGGAAGAACCGTCCCCACTGATCTGGACGAAGTTATCTCCCTGTGTAACCAGATTGATATTCGTTTTCAGGAAAGGACCCTAGAAAAGCGACGCCAGCACTCCTTGGTCCTTAGTCAGCCCCGAGCTCCCCTCTTTTCATCCTGTGGAGCATCTCCTGCCAACTAAGGAACCCATGCAGCTGGGCCAGACCAGGCCATCCCCCCGAGGAACGTGCTAGGCACAGAACTCTGGGCCTGTGTCTCTGCTGTGGGGGCAAAGGTCATTTTCGTGACACATGCTCATTTTGTCCAGGAAAAGCTCGGGTAATACATCTTGAAGGTGGGGTATTGGACCCAGAAAAGTCATCTTCTCGTCTCCTTCTTTCTGTGTTTCCTCCCATCGGCCTTGGCTTATCTGGATTCGGGAGCCGCTGGCAACTTTATGGACTGGAGAACTGCATCTTCCATGAACCTTACCCTTTTACCCCTCTCCACTCCATTGGTGGTCTCGGCGATTGATGGCACTGTTCTTCCAGGGGGGCCTATCCGCTTCCAGACCCCTCCTGTTAAGATGTCAGTAGGGATACTCCACCAGGAGTGGATATCCTTTCTTATCCTTCCTAAGGTCTCAACCCCTATCGTATTGGGGCTTCCTTGGTTGCAGCTCCACTCTCCACACATTGACTGGACTTCTGGGCAGATCCTGGCTTGGGGTCCCTCCTGTTTCTCTTCCTGTCTACTCAAGGTTGCCCCTAAGGGGAGACTTCCCGTGGCTTCCACCTCAGTATCCTCTGCCCTTCCCGCTGCATATAGCGATTTTCGGGATGTGTTCTGTAAAAAGTCAGCTGAGGTGCTTCCTCCTCACAGGTCCTTTGACTGTGCCATTGACCTTGTTCCCGGAGCAGCTCTACCCAGGGGTCATACCTACCCTCTGTCCATCCCAGAGACCCAGGCCATGACTGAGTATGTTGCAGAAAATCTAGAAAAAGGATTTATCCAGGAATCCTCATTGCCTGCAGGAGCAGGGTTCTTTTTTGTTGAAAAAAAGGATGGACCCTGCATTGACTACCGAGGCCTAAACACAGTAACGATCAAAAATCAATATCCCCTACCCCTAATATCGTAACTATTTGACAGGTTGAAAGGTGCCTCCATTTTTACCAAGTTGGATCTCAGGGGTGCATACAAATTGATCCGAATACAGGAAGGGGATGAATGGAAAACTGCGTTTAACACTAGAGATGGGCATTACGAGTACTTGGTCATGCCCTTTGGTTTGTGTAACGCCCCAGCGGTGTTCCAAAACTTTGTTAACGAAATCTTCAGGGATCTGCTTTACCAATTTGTTGTCATCTACCTGGATGACATTCCTATCATTTCGGATAGCCTGTCGGTTCACAGAGACCATGTCCGGATTGTACTTCAGCGCCTTCGAGAAAATAATCTGTACGCCAAGCTGGAGAAATGTTCTTTTGAATGTTCTGAAGTCCTGTTTCTGGGATGCTTCGTCTCTAACTTCGGTCTTCGTATGGATCCTGGGAAGGTCTCTGCCATTACCAACTGGCCTCTTCCTGCCGGCCTCAAGGCCACGCAGCGCTTTCTTGGGTTCACTAATTATTACAGGCAGTTCATTAGGAATTACTTCTCTATTGCTGCGCCAATTATCGCCTTGACCAAGAAGGGTGCTAATGCCAATGAGTGGTCCCCCGAAGCTGTCTCTGCCTTTCATGATTTGAAACAGGCCTTCATTTCTGGACCTTTGTTGAGGCGACCTGACCCGGGGGATCCATTTTTTATTGAAGTGGACGCTTCCTCAACTGGGGTGGGAGCTGTGCTTCTTCAATCCTTTGGGGAAAAAAGTCTACCATGTGCGTTTTTCTCAGGCAGAGAAGAATTACGCTATTGGTGAACGGGAACTTCTTGCGATTAAATTGGCGTTGGAGGAGTGGCGTCATCTCTTGGAGGGTTTCCCACATTCCATAACAATTTTCACTGACCATAAAAATCTGCAGTACTTACAGAATGCCAAACGATTGAATCCCAGACAAGCCAGGTGGAGTCTCTTCTTTTCCCGTTTTAACTTCACCATTACATTCAAACCTGGTTCCTGCAACAGTCGGGCTGATGCACTCTCTAGATCTTTTGACATTCAGGATGAGGAGCCTACCATTGAACCTGAGCTGATTATCCCTACTTCATGCATCCTTGCCCATTCTACCACCCTGAAGTCAAAAATTCCTCCTGGCAGGACCTTCGTCCCCACTGAGCTAAGAGCTAAGGTCCTTCATTGGGGACATGACTCCAAGGTGGCAGGTCATGCTGGGTTTCTTCGATCCTTCCTCCTCATCAGTCGCCACTACTGGTGGCCTACTCTCCGTTCGGATGTCAAAGACTATATTAAGGCTTTTCATGCCAGTCTAAGTCCTCCACGCAGGCTCCTGCTGGTCTTCTCATGCCCTTGCCCATTCCCAAGGAGCCCTGGTCTCACATATCCATGGACTTCATCACCGATCTTCCACCTTCTGAGAAGAATACGGTCATTTGGGTGGTAATTGATCGATTCTCCAAGATGGCCCATTTTGTTCCTCTTCCTGGCCTTCCTTCTGCTCCTGCCTTGGTTCCCATTTTCGTACGAGAGATTTTCCGTCTTCATGGTGTCCCTTCCCATGTCATTTCAGACAGGGGTGTTCAGTTTACTTCTCGCTTTTGGAGAGCCTTTTGCAAATCCCTCAACATTACCTTGGATTTTACCTCTTCTTACCACCCCCAATCCAATGGCCAGACTGAAAGGGTTAATCAGAAGTTGGAGGTCTTTCTCCGTACCTTGGTCTCGGCTCATCACGATGATTGGGCATCATTACTCCCGTGGGCAGAGTTCTCCCACAACAATCATGTCAACGTCAGTTCTCAGAAGACACCCTTTGTCACTGTTTATGGAAGACATTCTCAGCTCCCTCTTCCTATGACCTGTTCTTCTGACATCCCAGCTTTGGCTACTGTTCAGGAATCATTCAAAACCTCGTGGGTTGACATTCATGATTCCCTCCAGAAAGCTGCCAACAAGTTCAAAAGTTTTGCTGACCTTCGCAGGCGTAAGCCGCCTTCTCTACAGCCAGGAGGCAAAGTCTGTCTTTCTACCAGGAACATCAGACTCTGGGTTCCTTCTCTCAAGTTTGCTCCGAGATTCATTGGTCCTTACAATATAATTTCTAAGCTGAATCCTGTTTGTTTTAAACTCCAGATCCCTAAAAGCCTCAGGATCTCAAACTCCTTTCATGTATCCCTTCTGAAACCTTTCGTTTTCAATAAGTTCTCTCGACCTCTCCCTACCTTGGCTCCAGTCTCTGAAGATGATCAGGAGTATGAGGTTAGTCAAATTTTGGATTCTCGCTTCTATAAAGGTGTCCTTCAATATCTCGTGGATTGGAAAGGTTTCGGTCCTGAGGAGAGATCTTGGATTTCTGCATCTGAAGTCTTCGCACCTCGTCTTCTGAGGAAGTTCCATTTGAAGTTCCCCTCCAAGCCTGGTCCAAAGTGGGGGGGGGCTCGTAAGAGGGGGGGTACTGTCATGACCTTGCAGTAATACATTCATGACCTGTCTGTCTCTTACCTGGTCTGTTTATCAGCCTTGAGGCTTGTACTCTCACACCTGCATGCTTAAGTAATCTTCCCTCTGTGTGGCTCCAACCTAGCCTCAACAGGAACCACTATTTAACACCTCTTAGACTCCGCGCCCTGGGGAATCTATGCTCTAACTCACTGTGGGATCCGTGTTGGTGCTCCAGAGGACCTGAATTCCTGAACCACCCCGAGTTCCATCTGCAGCAGTCAGCCTTAGGGTCCACTATCATAGCGGTGCACTCCTGACCCCAACGGGGTGATTCTGTCACCTGGATACAGGTGACCTGACAGGAAGTAATGATAGTCGAAAGTCTGTCTGCCAAAATACGCCCGAATATCTTTAGATCTGTGTTGATGACAGAAATTGGCCTGTAATTTTGTGGCAAGGAGTGGTCCTTGTTGGGTTTAGGGATTATTGACATGTTCGCATGAAGCATATCATCTGGGAAAACATTGCCTTTTAAAATATGGTTAAAGTTAGCCTGTAGATATGGGGTCAGAAGATGGGAGAATTTCTTGTAATAAGGAGCCGAATAACCATCTGGGCCTGGAGTTTTAGAAGGTTTCAGGGATTTAATGATCGTAGTAATTTCCTGGTCCGAGCAAGGGGCATTAAGCGCTAGGAGCTGGTCCTGTGTTAGTTTGGGGAGGGGGATGTTCTCAAGCCATGTATTAAGGGCAGGGTCAGGAGAGGAGGTGGGAGGAGAAAGCAGATTTTCATAAAATTTAGAAAAAATCTGAAGGACTTCAGTTGGGTGGGAGACCAAGCTCCCCTTAGGATTTCTTAACTTGTAAGTATGTGAGGGTTGGATGGATTGGTTGAGCTTTCTAGCAAACATAGCCGATGCCGCGTTACTGTGTAACAGACACTTAGCTTTCGACCATCTAAGAGCCTTTTCCGTCTGTTATGAGAGGATTTTATCTAGTTCAAATCTAGTGTTATTAATTTGTTGTAAGAGATCGGTGGAGTGGTTCTGTGTGTGCAAGTGGTATAACCTATCTAGCTCTGAAGTTAGTTTGATAATATCGATCAGTTTTTGTTTTTTCCTTTCCGCAGCAATCGGGATTAAATGGCCTCTGATCACAACCTTATGGGCTGCCCAAAGGATGGGGGGCGAAACTTCTCCTACATTGTTGGTGGCAAAATAGTCTTCTAAGTGTTTGGAGATCTGTGAGATTATGATAGGTTCAGTGAGGAGAGACTCATTCAGTCTCCACCCAGCCACAGTGGGTTTGAGACCTATGTGGGAAATGTCAAGGGATACCAACTGGTGAGCCGACCACGGGCAGGAGTGAATGGCAGCAGCAGAGGAATTGGCTAGCAAAATAGGAGAACAAAACAGATAATCCAATCTGGAGTAGCTGTCATGAGGGTGGGAATAAAAAGTATACTCTCTAGCCCCCACATTATGTGCTCTCCATGAGTCTACTAAATTGTGTGAGTGTAATAGTGATTTTAGAGTTTTGGGGAAGGCATTGCAGGTGCTGCCCATTCTGCTCCGATCCATGGCCGAATGCGCTACCACGTTAAAATCCCCTCCCAATAGTAGATGCAGGGAGTTATATTTGTCCAACACTTGGAAAAAAGCCTTAAAAAACGATGCTTGAGAATCATTAGGTGCATATACGCTTGCTATGGTAACCCTCTTGCCCTGTAAGGAGCCCTGCAGGATGATAAATCTGCTAGAGGGATCTTTGTATACATTATGATCTTCAAAAATAAGTCTTTTTTTGATAAATATTGCAACCCCTCGGGATCTAGAACTGAAAGTCGTGTAGTACCCTTGACCAAAAGTTCTATCGAAATATGTGGGGTGATTGTTTTCGGAGAAGTGGGTCTCCTGTAGGAGAACGATGTCCACCTGAAGGTGTTTATACATAGTAAAGGCCTTCTTCCGTTTATGTGGGGAGTTGAAACCCCTGACATTATGGGATATTAATTTAAGACCCATTGTAAGTATAGAAGGGTATAAGGGCACAGATCAATTTGAGGTGATCCCGGGGGGTTGGTAGCCAACATCCTCCGCCTCGAAAGGTTGGGGATGTTAGGCAGGCATACAGTTGTAATTACAATACGGAGTAAAACTAGCTTAGTGGCATTCATAGACAAGGACCCGCAACCCAAAAACCATAAACTAAAAAACAAAGAAACAATAGTGCAAAACATTGGGGTCAGGAGGGGAAAGCCCTCCTGACGAGAGGATACTATGCTTAACTGTAAAAGTAAAAACTTTTTAAATAGTAGGACACTAATGTCCAACACTCTTGATTGCCTGGATGAGGGAACAATCCTGGTCCCTCAGACTGTGTAGATCAGCAAGAGGGGAGGAACAACCAAGCGGGTACCACTGAACGTCGACATTGCAGGGAACACGTTGGCAGAAAAAATGTGCATGGAGGTGCATACATATTGTGGGAGGGTGAGGGATTCCAGTGTTAATAAAGTAGGCAGTTCTCTCTCACCCTTCCAGAGGAAGATCAGGTTGCACCTCAGCCGATCCAAAAAAGTCCCGTAATCTATGTGAGAAACGCAATAAAAAAATAAAAACAACCAGCGGAAAAACAAGCACAAAGGAAAAGAGACATCCTAGAGAAGAGAGCCGGTGATGGAAGCCAGAGTTGCAACTCTAAAATCTGCGATCTCTTCCTTCTTGCCTCTGTCTTCTGCGATCTCTCTGAGGAGATGGGGTGGCCCAGATGGCAGAAGGGCAAGAGGTAGACAGCATCCTAGGGAGGTCTTCTTTGGCCGTGAGACCTATTTTCACTAGGAGTTCCTTTCCTTCTTGGATGGTGAAGATGGTGTACGTGGATCCATTATGGAAGACCTGGAGTTTGAAGGGAAACCCCCATCTATATCTGATGCTTGCTTCTTGGAGAGGGGTAGTGATTTCTTTAAACTTGCGGCGTTTGTCCAAGGTGGCTGGTGATATGTCTGGGTATATTTGAATTTTAGCACCATTAAGCAAGATGTTAGGGGTATTACGTGAGGCCCTAAGAATCTCTTCTTTCACCAGATAATCCTTGAGACATAAAATGATGTCCCTTGGGGGCCTGTCATCTGGAGGTTTAGGCCGGAGGGCTCTGTGTAGCCTGTTGCAGGCAAAGGCAGTCAGGGGTGATTCTGGGAGCAGGGATTGGAAAAGCTTGTAAACTGCAGGGGTTAACTCGGTGACTACCTCAGGGACCCCTCTGATTCGTAAATTGTTTCTCCGATTTCTGTTGTCCAGATCCTCCAAATGGGCCTGGAGTTGGGTAACAGAATCCGTGAGGGCCTCATGATCTCTCCGAAAGAATAGGGTGGTGACACAAACTTTATGGAAGGAGACAACCAGCCCACATCCCTATATTCATATACACTAGAAGATTTTTTTCCTCTTAAGGGGGATTTTAAAGGGCGGAAGTCTCAAACAAAATATAACAAAAAGTATAAAAAATTATCAAAATTTTATTATATCAAAGATTAAAAGTATGACATATATTGAATAGAGAGCAATGAATAAAAGAAAAATGGATGCCAAAATTTACAAATAATGATAATACAACCAGAATATACACGACAAGTCGACAGAACTACACATAACCCCACTGAGGCTGTATCAGCAAGGAGCTAATTGACAGTGCAGGCCCAACGCGTTTCGAGGTTGCGACCTCTTCTTCAGGGGCTGGAGGTGAAGTGTATATCTGTCCAAGGAACAATATTGTAGAAAAAAGACAGAAAGAACACACAATGGAAAATGTTATATATCAAGAATAATACATATGTACAACTATTTACATAGCAAAGATGTAGTATAGTAACAAAGAAATGTTCTAACCATGCTATTGTGAGATCGACATCATATGGCATCCAGTTGGGCATAGGGGAGGGAGAGAATGGTTAGCCACCGGGGTCCAAACCCGAGTAATTGCGCCACTGCCGCGAAACCAAGACCGCCAGCAGGTCAGGAATGGACACAAAGGGCGTCACGTCCGTCAGCTGCGTTGGAAATGATCTAATCAGCTAAAGACCAAAAAATGAGGTATGTAAAAGGGAGAAAAATGGTCCCAAAGAGGTGCTTTAATAGTTTATTAATTGAGAGATTCCCCCTAATAAATTTGAGAGAAGGGGCTCTAATGAGTATTTTATTGTACATACCTATTGTCGTGTGAGGACTAGGATTGTCTATAAGCTGACTCCTGGAGCGGGTATACAGCAACTGACAACACCCCAGCTATGGGGACTATATGAGGTACTCTGGACTAACATTATGAGAGAAAAAAAAAAAAAAGGGAAAAAGGAAAAAATAATATAATAAACAATTATTGCTCAAATAGGTATTTTTCTCTTGTAGGCAGACATTTGCAGGAATCCTCTAAACGTACCTATTGATGCATAGTGAAGGGTTGGTCCCTATGCTGACTCGCATAGAAGTGTTGTCTAATATGGCTGGTTGATCTTAGATACCACAGTTCAGGAAAGAATCGCAGAGGAGCGCCTATGTTCAGCAGCTACAATGACACATAGGCATATGTCCCAGTGGTAGATAAAGGCTCATGGATATATCAAGGAGCATAGGGTATAACAGTATCTATAAGCTCCATAAGCAGTACTGGTGCTCAGTATGTATATACATACTGCAGCTCCATAGACCTTTACAGATAAAGCTTAGTTGTACATGTAAAGAGAAAAGCTGTATTATTTACCTTGCGCAAGTCATAGCAGCTGCACCATAGGTTCAGTATCCTCCCAGTGTGTGAGCTGACAGTCTGATGTAAGGTTTAAATAGTGCTACTAATTGAGAGCACATGTTAAACAGCTGACTCCACTAGGAGCAGAGTCATTGCCAACAGGAGGAGCCGCCCTCTGAGTCCCCGGCGCGCAGACCAGCCCCCCGCCCCACACACGGGTCCAATCTAGGAGCGGTATAACATCACATCCTGGAAGGGAGACAAGACCCATGCCGGGAGGGGACTGACGTCCGCGTCAGGCACCCGTGGCGCGCATATCGCCATGACAATGGGATAAACATATCCCGGTCATAGGCGATCATGTGTGTGGAGGCCGAGCATTGCCAGGCTAAGCGTGGCAGCTTCAGCCCCCGTGCGCCGAGTGTCAGATCCGAGCGCCGACAGAAGAGGTCCCCCACGCCACAGCGCTCCCAGGTCAGCATCCCCGATGGCACATACACCCTCAGCCCTCAATATAAAGCAAAATGATGCAGTATTAACCCATGGATGGCCATATGAAAAGGACAATAAGGGGAGGAAAATAAATGCAAGCATAACATGTAACTGGAAGCAACACTGCAGAGGAAAAAGAGGGGAGAGAAATATCTTGAAAATGAATATAGCTACCAGCGTGTTAATAACCCTATATATGGAAAAATACACTAGTAGTGACATAAAGAAAGGATTGTTACTTATTTCTATCACCGTCCCCATCCAACTACAGATAATTGTTAGCTTGCCAAATCCCTCCAAGTGCTGATAATTCTATAGAAAAAGGGGGGTATTCACATCAGGGGGTTCCCACTCAGACCCACCTGAGGTAAAGCCCTCTAGAAAGGGTCTAAAGGACGTGGTATCATTAGGCTTGGTGCCTTGGTGGCCTGGAGATGAAAAATCCACTTTTGTTCTTTTTGCAGCAGGATTTTGTTCCAGTCCCCCCCCCCCCCCGCTTAACCCTGGATGGACGCGGTCCAGAATCAGGAAGGACAGCTTGGGAAATACACCGGAATGAAAATTAGAGACGTGTTTGCCCAGTGGTAAACTGGGATTACACGTTTTCATAGAAATTATATGGCAGTAGGCTCTCCGCCAGAATTCCTGATTTGTTTTACCGACAGTCGCACATAAGTAAATATATCACACCAATTGTTTTGCAGTTAGCAAAGTGTTTTGGTGTGTATTTGCTGCCATCAGGTAATTTAATATTGGGTTTGGTGTTCATAAACTGGCAATACGGGCATCCGCCGCAGCGGAAAGTTCTTGCACGTTTACATGGATCTCGTTTTCCTGCCCCTCCCCCCACATACTCACTGGATACCAAGTTATCCTTGATGGACCTGGCCCCTTTAAACGTAAAAGACGGTTTGTCTTGTATGAATGGACCAATGGTAGGGTCTAATTTTAAAACGTGCCAATACCGTTCAATGATGTTTTTAACAGTTTTGTGTTGGTTGGAAAATTTGGTAATTATTCGAATAGGGTTCGTTTTTTTCCTATTTGATTCCGTACTAAAGATAAGGTCATGTCTGGTCTTCAGACATGCCCGTTTGTAAGCCCTCTTTAAGCATTTTCTTGAGTACCCGCGTGTCAGCAGTCTCTCCATCAGCGAATCGGCCTCACGTTTAAAGACTTCATCACTGGTGCAGTTATGTCTGACACGCAGGTACTGACTATAAGGAATCGATTGAATCAGGGGTTGAGGGTGGAAGCTGGTGGCATGCAGGATGGAGTTGCCCGAAGTTGGTTTGCGGAATAATGAACTGAGGAGTGAACCATCTTGTTGTTTGTGTATTATGATGTCCAAGAAGGTAATGTCCCATTCGTGGAACATCATAGTAAAGGTGAGGTTAAAGGAGTTATTATTGAGTTCCTGCAGGAATCTCAATAGGTTATCTGCAGTACCATCCCATACAATCAGCACGTCGTCAATATATCGACGCCATAGGACTACATTGTCCATATATGAGCGTGTGGGCTCAGATTGTTTTAACATGGTCTCCCATTCCCCCAGGTACAGGTTGGCATACGATGGGGCAATCCAATCTGGAGTAGCTGTCATGAGGGTGGGAATAAAAAGTATACTCTCTAGCCCCCACATTATGTGCTCTCCATGAGTCTACTAAATTGTGTGAGTGTAATAGTGATTTTAGAGTTTTGGGGAAGGCATTGCAGGTGCTGCCCATTCTGCTCCGATCCATGGCCGAATGCGCTACCACGTTAAAATCCCCTCCCAATAGTAGATGCAGGGAGTTATATTTGTCCAACACTTGGAAAAAAGCCTTAAAAAACGATGCTTGAGAATCATTAGGTGCATATACGCTGGCTATGGTAACCCTCTTGCCCTGTAAGGAGCCCTGCAGGATGATAAATCTGCTAGAGGGATCTTTGTATACATTATGATCTTCAAAAATAAGTCTTTTTTTTGATAAATATTGCAACCCCTCGGGATCTAGAACTGAAAGTCGTGTAGTACCCTTGACCAAAAGTTCTATCGAAATATGTGGGGTGATTGTTTTCGGAGAAGTGGGTCTCCTGTAGGAGAACGATGTCCACCTGAAGGTGTTTATACATAGTAAAGGCCTTCTTCCGTTTATGTGGGGAGTTGAAACCCCTGACATTATGGGATATTAATTTAAGACCCATTGTAAGTATAGAAGGGTACAAGGGCACAGATCAATTTGAGGTGATCCCGGGGGGTTGGTAGCCAACATCCTCCGCCTCGAAAGGTTGGGGATGTTAGGCAGGCATACAGTTGTAATTACAATACGGAGTAAAACTAGCTTAGTGGCATTCATAGACAAGGACCCGCAACCCAAAAACCATAAACTAAAAAACAAAGAAACAATAGTGCAAAACATTGGGGTCAGGAGGGGAAAGCCCTCCTGACGAGAGGATACTATGCTTAACTGTAAAAGTAAAAACTTTTTAAATAGTAGGACACTAATGTCCAACACTCTTGATTGCCTGGATGAGGGAACAATCCTGGTCCCTCAGACTGTGTAGATCAGCAAGAGGGGAGGAACAACCAAGCGGGTACCACTGAACGTCGACATTGCAGGGAACACGTTGGCAGAAAAAATGTGCATGGAGGTGCATACATATTGTGGGAGGGTGAGGGATTCCAGTGTTAATAAAGTAGGCAGTTCTCTCTCACCCTTCCAGAGGAAGATCAGGTTGCACCTCAGCCGATCCAAAAAAGTCCCGTAATCTATGTGAGAAACGCAATAAAAAAATAAAAACAACCAGCGGAAAAACAAGCACAAAGGAAAAGAGACATCCTAGAGAAGAGAGCCGGTGATGGAAGCCAGAGTTGCAACTCTAAAATCTGCGATCTCTTCCTTCTTGCCTCTGTCTTCTGCGATCTCTCTGAGGAGATGGGGTGGCCCAGATGGCAGAAGGGCAAGGGGTAGACAGCATCCTAGGGAGGTCTTCTTTGGCCGTGAGACCTATTTTCACTAGGAGTTCCTTTCCTTCTTGGATGGTGAAGATGGTGTACGTGGATCCATTATGGAAGACCTGGAGTTTGAAGGGAAACCCCCATCTATATCTGATGCTTGCTTCTTGGAGAGGGGTAGTGATTTCTTTAAACTTGCGGCGTTTGTCCAAGGTGGCTGGTGATATGTCTGGGTATATTTGAATTTTAGCACCATTAAGCAAGATGTTAGGGGTATTACGTGAGGCCCTAAGAATCTCTTCTTTCACCAGATAATCCTTGAGACATAAAATGATGTCCCTTGGGGGCCTGTCATCTGGAGGTTTAGGCCGGAGGGCTCTGTGTAGCCTGTTGCAGGCAAAGGCAGTCAGGGGTGATTCTGGGAGCAGGGACTGGAAAAGCTTGTAAACTGCAGGGGTTAACTCGGTGACTACCTCAGGGACCCCTCTGATTCGTAAATTGTTTCTCCGATTTCTGTTGTCCAGATCCTCCAAATGGGCCTGGAGTTGGGTAACAGAATCCGTGAGGGCCTCATGATCTCTCCGAAAGAATAGGGTGGTGACACAAACTTTATGGAAGGAGACAACCAGCCCACATCCCTATATTCATATACACTAGAAGATTTTTTTCCTCTTAAGGGGGATTTTAAAGGGCGGAAGTCTCAAACAAAATATAACAAAAAGTATAAAAAATTATCAAAATTTTATTATATCAAAGATTAAAAGTATGACATATATTGAATAGAGAGCAATGAATAAAAGAAAAATGGATGCCAAAATTTACAAATAATGATAATACAACCAGAATATACACGACAAGTCGACAGAACTACACATAACCCCACTGAGGCTGTATCAGCAAGGAGCTAATTGACAGTGCAGGCCCAACGCGTTTCGAGGTTGCGACCTCTTCTTCAGGGGCTGGAGGTGAAGTGTATATCTGTCCAAGGAACAATATTGTAGAAAAAAGACAGAAAGAACACACAATGGAAAATGTTATATATCAAGAATAATACATATGTACAACTATTTACATAGCAAAGATGTAGTATAGTAACAAAGAAATGTTCTAACCATGCTATTGTGAGATCGACATCATATGGCATCCAGTTGGGCATAGGGGAGGGAGAGAATGGTTAGCCACCGGGGTCCAAACCCGAGTAATTGCGCCACTGCCGCAAAACCAAGACCGCCAGCAGGTCAGGAATGGACACAAAGGGCGTCACGTCCGTCAGCTGCGTTGGAAATGATCTAATCAGCTAAAGACCAAAAAATGAGGTATGTAAAAGGGAGAAAAATGGTCCCAAAGAGGTGCTTTAATAGTTTATTAATTGAGAGATTCCCCCTAATAAATTTGAGAGAAGGGGCTCTAATGAGTATTTTATTGTACATACCTATTGTCGTGTGA
The DNA here is from genome assembly GCF_042186555.1 of Aquarana catesbeiana. Classification (NCBI taxonomy): domain Eukaryota; kingdom Metazoa; phylum Chordata; class Amphibia; order Anura; family Ranidae; genus Aquarana; species Aquarana catesbeiana. The sequence goes on from NC_133324.1 coordinate 185,088,470, forward strand.
GGACTAGGATTGTCTATAAGCTGACTCCTGGAGCGGGTATACAGCAACTGACAACACCCCAGCTATGGGGACTATATGAGGTACTCTGGACTAACATTATGAGAGAAAAAAAAAAAAAAGGGAAAAAGGAAAAAATAATATAATAAACAATTATTGCTCAAATAGGTATTTTTCTCTTGTAGGCAGACATTTGCAGGAATCCTCTAAACGTACCTATTGATGCATAGTGAAGGGTTGGTCCCTATGCTGACTCGCATAGAAGTGTTGTCTAATATGGCTGGTTGATCTTAGATACCACAGTTCAGGAAAGAATCGCAGAGGAGCGCCTATGTTCAGCAGCTACAATGACACATAGGCATATGTCCCAGTGGTAGATAAAGGCTCATGGATATATCAAGGAGCATAGGGTATAACAGTATCTATAAGCTCCATAAGCAGTACTGGTGCTCAGTATGTATATACATACTGCAGCTCCATAGACCTTTACAGATAAAGCTTAGTTGTACATGTAAAGAGAAAAGCTGTATTATTTACCTTGCGCAAGTCATAGCAGCTGCACCATAGGTTCAGTATCCTCCCAGTGTGTGAGCTGACAGTCTGATGTAAGGTTTAAATAGTGCTACTAATTGAGAGCACATGTTAAACAGCTGACTCCACTAGGAGCAGAGTCATTGCCAACAGGAGGAGCCGCCCTCTGAGTCCCCGGCGCGCAGACCAGCCCCCCGCCCCACACACGGGTCCAATCCAGGAGCGGTATAACATCACATCCTGGAAGGGAGACAAGACCCATGCCGGGAGGGGACTGACGTCCGCGTCAGGCACCCGTGGCGCGCATATCGCCATGACAATGGGATAAACATATCCCGGTCATAGGCGATCATGTGTGTGGAGGCCGAGCATTGCCAGGCTAAGCGTGGCAGCTTCAGCCCCCGTGCGCCGAGTGTCAGATCCGAGCGCCGACAGAAGAGGTCCCCCACGCCACAGCGCTCCCAGGTCAGCATCCCCGATGGCACATACACCCTCAGCCCTCAATATAAAGCAAAATGATGCAGTATTAACCCATGGATGGCCATATGAAAAGGACAATAAGGGGAGGAAAATAAATGCAAGCATAACATGTAACTGGAAGCAACACTGCAGAGGAAAAAGAGGGGAGAGAAATATCTTGAAAATGAATATAGCTACCAGCGTGTTAATAACCCTATATATGGAAAAATACACTAGTAGTGACATAAAGAAAGGATTGTTACTTATTTCTATCACCGTCCCCATCCAACTACAGATAATTGTTAGCTTGCCAAATCCCTCCAAGTGCTGATAATTCTATAGAAAAAGGGGGGTATTCACATCAGGGGGTTCCCACTCAGACCCACCTGAGGTAAAGCCCTCTAGAAAGGGTCTAAAGGACGTGGTATCATTAGGCTTGGTGCCTTGGTGGCCTGGAGATGAAAAATCCACTTTTGTTCTTTTTGCAGCAGGATTTTGTTCCAGTCCCCCCCCCCCCCCCCCCGCTTAACCCTGGATGGACGCGGTCCAGAATCAGGAAGGACAGCTTGGGAAATACACCGGAATGAAAATTAGAGACGTGTTTGCCCAGTGGTAAACTGGGATTACACGTTTTCATAGAAATTATATGGCAGTAGGCTCTCCGCCAGAATTCCTGATTTGTTTTACCGACAGTCGCACATAAGTAAATATATCACACCAATTGTTTTGCAGTTAGCAAAGTGTTTTGGTGTGTATTTGCTGCCATCAGGTAATTTAATATTGGGTTTGGTGTTCATAAACTGGCAATACGGGCATCCGCCGCAGCGGAAAGTTCTTGCACGTTTACATGGATCTCGTTTTCCTGCCCCTCCCCCCACATACTCACTGGATACCAAGTTATCCTTGATGGACCTGGCCCCTTTAAACGTAAAAGACGGTTTGTCTTGTATGAATGGACCAATGGTAGGGTCTAATTTTAAAACGTGCCAATACCGTTCAATGATGTTTTTAACAGTTTTGTGTTGGTTGGAAAATTTGGTAATTATTCGAATAGGGTTCGTTTTTTTCCTATTTGATTCCGTACTAAAGATAAGGTCATGTCTGGTCTTCAGACATGCCCGTTTGTAAGCCCTCTTTAAGCATTTTCTTGAGTACCCGCGTGTCAGCAGTCTCTCCATCAGCGAATCGGCCTCACGTTTAAAGACTTCATCACTGGTGCAGTTATGTCTGACACGCAGGTACTGACTATAAGGAATCGATTGAATCAGGGGTTGAGGGTGGAAGCTGGTGGCATGCAGGATGGAGTTGCCCGAAGTTGGTTTGCGGAATAATGAACTGAGGAGTGAACCATCTTGTTGTTTGTGTATTATGATGTCCAAGAAGGTAATGTCCCATTCGTGGAACATCATAGTAAAGGTGAGGTTAAAGGAGTTATTATTGAGTTCCTGCAGGAATCTCAATAGGTTATCTGCAGTACCATCCCATACAATCAGCACGTCGTCAATATATCGACGCCATAGGACTACATTGTCCATATATGAGCGTGTGGGCTCAGATTGTTTTAACATGGTCTCCCATTCCCCCAGGTACAGGTTGGCATACGATGGGGCAATCCAATCTGGAGTAGCTGTCATGAGGGTGGGAATAAAAAGTATACTCTCTAGCCCCCACATTATGTGCTCTCCATGAGTCTACTAAATTGTGTGAGTGTAATAGTGATTTTAGAGTTTTGGGGAAGGCATTGCAGGTGCTGCCCATTCTGCTCCGATCCATGGCCGAATGCGCTACCACGTTAAAATCCCCTCCCAATAGTAGATGCAGGGAGTTATATTTGTCCAACACTTGGAAAAAAGCCTTAAAAAACGATGCTTGAGAATCATTAGGTGCATATACGCTGGCTATGGTAACCCTCTTGCCCTGTAAGGAGCCCTGCAGGATGATAAATCTGCTAGAGGGATCTTTGTATACATTATGATCTTCAAAAATAAGTCTTTTTTTTGATAAATATTGCAACCCCTCGGGATCTAGAACTGAAAGTCGTGTAGTACCCTTGACCAAAAGTTCTATCGAAATATGTGGGGTGATTGTTTTCGGAGAAGTGGGTCTCCTGTAGGAGAACGATGTCCACCTGAAGGTGTTTATACATAGTAAAGGCCTTCTTCCGTTTATGTGGGGAGTTGAAACCCCTGACATTATGGGATATTAATTTAAGACCCATTGTAAGTATAGAAGGGTACAAGGGCACAGATCAATTTGAGGTGATCCCGGGGGGTTGGTAGCCAACATCCTCCGCCTCGAAAGGTTGGGGATGTTAGGCAGGCATACAGTTGTAATTACAATACGGAGTAAAACTAGCTTAGTGGCATTCATAGACAAGGACCCGCAACCCAAAAACCATAAACTAAAAAACAAAGAAACAATAGTGCAAAACATTGGGGTCAGGAGGGGAAAGCCCTCCTGACGAGAGGATACTATGCTTAACTGTAAAAGTAAAAACTTTTTAAATAGTAGGACACTAATGTCCAACACTCTTGATTGCCTGGATGAGGGAACAATCCTGGTCCCTCAGACTGTGTAGATCAGCAAGAGGGGAGGAACAACCAAGCGGGTACCACTGAACGTCGACATTGCAGGGAACACGTTGGCAGAAAAAATGTGCATGGAGGTGCATACATATTGTGGGAGGGTGAGGGATTCCAGTGTTAATAAAGTAGGCAGTTCTCTCTCACCCTTCCAGAGGAAGATCAGGTTGCACCTCAGCCGATCCAAAAAAGTCCCGTAATCTATGTGAGAAACGCAATAAAAAAATAAAAACAACCAGCGGAAAAACAAGCACAAAGGAAAAGAGACATCCTAGAGAAGAGAGCCGGTGATGGAAGCCAGAGTTGCAACTCTAAAATCTGCGATCTCTTCCTTCTTGCCTCTGTCTTCTGCGATCTCTCTGAGGAGATGGGGTGGCCCAGATGGCAGAAGGGCAAGGGGTAGACAGCATCCTAGGGAGGTCTTCTTTGGCCGTGAGACCTATTTTCACTAGGAGTTCCTTTCCTTCTTGGATGGTGAAGATGGTGTACGTGGATCCATTATGGAAGACCTGGAGTTTGAAGGGAAACCCCCATCTATATCTGATGCTTGCTTCTTGGAGAGGGGTAGTGATTTCTTTAAACTTGCGGCGTTTGTCCAAGGTGGCTGGTGATATGTCTGGGTATATTTGAATTTTAGCACCATTAAGCAAGATGTTAGGGGTATTACGTGAGGCCCTAAGAATCTCTTCTTTCACCAGATAATCCTTGAGACATAAAATGATGTCCCTTGGGGGCCTGTCATCTGGAGGTTTAGGCCGGAGGGCTCTGTGTAGCCTGTTGCAGGCAAAGGCAGTCAGGGGTGATTCTGGGAGCAGGGACTGGAAAAGCTTGTAAACTGCAGGGGTTAACTCGGTGACTACCTCAGGGACCCCTCTGATTCGTAAATTGTTTCTCCGATTTCTGTTGTCCAGATCCTCCAAATGGGCCTGGAGTTGGGTAACAGAATCCGTGAGGGCCTCATGATCTCTCCGAAAGAATAGGGTGGTGACACAAACTTTATGGAAGGAGACAACCAGCCCACATCCCTATATTCATATACACTAGAAGATTTTTTTCCTCTTAAGGGGGATTTTAAAGGGCGGAAGTCTCAAACAAAATATAACAAAAAGTATAAAAAATTATCAAAATTTTATTATATCAAAGATTAAAAGTATGACATATATTGAATAGAGAGCAATGAATAAAAGAAAAATGGATGCCAAAATTTACAAATAATGATAATACAACCAGAATATACACGACAAGTCGACAGAACTACACATAACCCCACTGAGGCTGTATCAGCAAGGAGCTAATTGACAGTGCAGGCCCAACGCGTTTCGAGGTTGCGACCTCTTCTTCAGGGGCTGGAGGTGAAGTGTATATCTGTCCAAGGAACAATATTGTAGAAAAAAGACAGAAAGAACACACAATGGAAAATGTTATATATCAAGAATAATACATATGTACAACTATTTACATAGCAAAGATGTAGTATAGTAACAAAGAAATGTTCTAACCATGCTATTGTGAGATCGACATCATATGGCATCCAGTTGGGCATAGGGGAGGGAGAGAATGGTTAGCCACCGGGGTCCAAACCCGAGTAATTGCGCCACTGCCGCAAAACCAAGACCGCCAGCAGGTCAGGAACGGACACAAAGGGCGTCACGTCCGTCAGCTGCGTTGGAAATTATCTAATCAGCTAAAGACCAAAAAATGAGGTATGTAAAAGGGAGAAAAATGGTCCCAAAGAGGTGCTTTAATAGTTTATTAATTGAGAGATTCCCCCTAATAAATTTGAGAGGAGGGGCTCTAATGAGTATTTTATTGTACATACCTATTGTCGTGTGAGGACTAGGATTGTCTAAAAGCTGACTCCTGGAGCGGGTATACAGCAACTGACAACACCCCAGCTATGGGGACTATATGAGGTACTCTGGACTAACATTAAGAGAGAAAAAAAAAAAAAGGGAAAAAGGAAAAAATAATATAATAAACAATTATTGCTCAAATAGGTATTTTTCTCTTGTAGGCAGACATTTGCAGGAATCCTCTAAACGTACCTATTGATGCATAGTGAAGGGTTGGTCCCTATGCTGACTCGCATAGAAGTGTTGTCTAATATGGCTGGTTGATCTTAGATACCACAGTTCAGGAAAGAATCGCAGAGTAGCGCCTATGTTCAGCAGCTACAATGACACATAGGCATATGTCCCAGTGGTAGATAAAGGCTCATGGATATATCAAGGAGCATAGGGTATAACAGTATCTATAAGCTCCATAAGCAGTACTGGTGCTCAGTATGTATATACATACTGCAGCTCCATAGACCTTTACAGATAAAGCTTAGTTGTACATGTAAAGAGAAAAGCTGTATTATTTACCTTGCGCAAGTCATAGCAGCTGCACCATAGGTTCAGTATCCTCCCAGTGTGTGAGCTAACAGTCTGATGTAAGGTTTAAATAGTGCTACTAATTGAGAGCACATGTTAAACAGCTGACTCCACTAGGAGCAGAGTCATTGCCAACAGGAGGAGCCGCCCTCTGAGACCCCGGCGCGCAGACCAGCCCCCCGCCCCACACACGGGTCCAATCCAGGAGCGGTATAACATCACATCCTGGAAGGGAGACAAGACCCATGCCGGGAGGGGACTGACGTCCGCGTCAGGCACCCGTGGCGCGCATATTGCCATGACAATGGGATAAACATATCCCGGTCATAGGCGATCATGTGTGTGGAGGCCGAGCATTGCCAGGCTAAGCGTGGCAGCTTCAGCCCCCGTGCGCCGAGTGTCAGATCCGAGCGCCGACAGAAGAGGTCCCCCACGCCACAGCGCTCCCAGGTCAGCATCCCCGATGGCACATACACCCTCAGCCCTCAATATAAAGCAAAATGATGCAGTATTAACCCATGGATGGCCATATGAAAAGGACAATAAGGGGAGGAAAATAAATGCAAGCATAACATGTAACTGGAAGCAACACTGCAGAGGAAAAAGAGGGGAGAGAAATATCTTGAAAATGAATATAGCTACCAGCGTGTTAATAACCCTATATATGGAAAAATACACTAGTAGTGACATAAAGAAAGGATTGTTACTTATTTCTATCACCGTCCCCATCCAACTACAGATAATTGTTAGCTTGCCAAATCCCTCCAAGTGCTGATAATTCTATAGAAAAAGGGGGGTATTCACATCAGGGGGTTCCCACTCAGACCCACCTGAGGTAAAGCCCTCTAGAAAGGGTCTAAAGGACGTGGTATCATTAGGCCTGGTGCCTTGGTGGCCTGGAGATGAAAAATCCACTTTTGTTCTTTTTGCAGCAGGATTTTGTTCCAGTCCCCCCCCCCCCGCTTAACCCTGGATGGACGCGGTCCAGAATCAGGAAGGACAGCTTGGGAAATACACCGGAATGAAAATTAGAGACGTGTTTGCCCAGTGGTAAACTGGGATTACACGTTTTCATAGAAATTATATGGCAGTAGGCTCTCCGCCAGAATTCCTGATTTGTTTTACCGACAGTCGCACATAAGTAAATATATCACACCAATTGTTTTGCAGTTAGCAAAGTGTTTTGGTGTGTATTTGCTGCCATCAGGTAATTTAATATTGGGTTTGGTGTTCATAAACTGGCAATACGGGCATCCGCCGCAGCGGAAAGTTCTTGCACGTTTACATGGATCTCGTTTTCCTGCCCCTCCCCCCACATACTCACTGGATACCAAGTTATCCTTGATGGACCTGGCCCCTTTAAACGTAAAAGACGGTTTGTCTTGTATGAATGGACCAATGGTAGGGTCTAATTTTAAAACGTGCCAATACCGTTCAATGATGTTTTTAACAGTTTTGTGTTGGTTGGAAAATTTGGTAATTATTCGAATAGGGTTCGTTTTTTTCCTATTTGATTCCGTACTAAAGATAAGGTCATGTCTGGTCTTCAGACATGCCCGTTTGTAAGCCCTCTTTAAGCATTTTCTTGAGTACCCGCGTGTCAGCAGTCTCTCCATCAGCGAATCGGCCTCACGTTTAAAGACTTCATCACTGGTGCAGTTATGTCTGACACGCAGGTACTGACTATAAGGAATCGATTGAATCAGGGGTTGAGGGTGGAAGCTGGTGGCATGCAGGATGGAGTTGCCCGAAGTTGGTTTGCGGAATAATGAACTGAGGAGTGAACCATCTTGTTGTTTGTGTATTATGATGTCCAAGAAGGTAATGTCCCATTCGTGGAACATCATAGTAAAGGTGAGGTTAAAGGAGTTATTATTGAGTTCCTGCAGGAATCTCAATAGGTTATCTGCAGTACCATCCCATACAATCAGCACGTCGTCAATATATCGACGCCATAGGACTACATTGTCCATATATGAGCGTGTGGGCTCAGATTGTTTTAACATGGTCTCCCATTCCCCCAGGTACAGGTTGGCATACGATGGGGCAATCCAATCTGGAGTAGCTGTCATGAGGGTGGGAATAAAAAGTATACTCTCTAGCCCCCACATTATGTGCTCTCCATGAGTCTACTAAATTGTGTGAGTGTAATAGTGATTTTAGAGTTTTGGGGAAGGCATTGCAGGTGCTGCCCATTCTGCTCCGATCCATGGCCGAATGCGCTACCACGTTAAAATCCCCTCCCAATAGTAGATGCAGGGAGTTATATTTGTCCAACACTTGGAAAAAAGCCTTAAAAAACGATGCTTGAGAATCATTAGGTGCATATACGCTGGCTATGGTAACCCTCTTGCCCTGTAAGGAGCCCTGCAGGATGATAAATCTGCTAGAGGGATCTTTGTATACATTATGATCTTCAAAAATAAGTCTTTTTTTGATAAATATTGCAACCCCTCGGGATCTAGAACTGAAAGTCGTGTAGTACCCTTGACCAAAAGTTCTATCGAAATATGTGGGGTGATTGTTTTCGGAGAAGTGGGTCTCCTGTAGGAGAACGATGTCCACCTGAAGGTGTTTATACATAGTAAAGGCCTTCTTCCGTTTATGTGGGGAGTTGAAACCCCTGACATTGTGGGATATTAATTTAAGACCCATTGTAAGTATAGAAGGGTACAAGGGCACAGATCAATTTGAGGTGATCCCGGGGGGTTGGTAGCCAACATCCTCCGCCTCGAAAGGTTGGGGATGTTAGGCAGGCATACAGTTGTAATTACAATACGGAGTAAAACTAGTTTAGTGGCATTCATAGACAAGGACCCGCAACCCAAAAACCATAAACTAAAAAACAAAGAAACAATAGTGCAAAACATTGGGGTCAGGAGGGGAAAGCCCTCCTGACGAGAGGATACTATGCTTAACTGTAAAAGTAAAAACTTTTTAAATAGTAGGACACTAATGTCCAACACTCTTGATTGCCTGGATGAGGGAACAATCCTGGTCCCTCAGACTGTGTAGATCAGCAAGAGGGGAGGAACAACCAAGCGGGTACCACTGAACGTCGACATTGCAGGGAACACGTTGGCAGAAAAAATGTGCATGGAGGTGCATACATATTGTGGGAGGGTGAGGGATTCCAGTGTTAATAAAGTAGGCAGTTCTCTCTCACCCTTCCAGAGGAAGATCAGGTTGCACCTCAGCCGATCCAAAAAAGTCCCGTAATCTATGTGAGAAACGCAATAAAAAAATAAAAACAACCAGCGGAAAAACAAGCACAAAGGAAAAGAGACATCCTAGAGAAGAGAGCCGGTGATGGAAGCCAGAGTTGCAACTCTAAAATCTGCGATCTCTTCCTTCTTGCCTCTGTCTTCTGCGATCTCTCTGAGGAGATGGGGTGGCCCAGATGGCAGAAGGGCAAGGGGTAGACAGCATCCTAGGGAGGTCTTCTTTGGCCGTGAGACCTATTTTCACTAGGAGTTCCTTTCCTTCTTGGATGGTGAAGATGGTGTACGTGGATCCATTATGGAAGACCTAGAGTTTGAAGGGAAACCCCCATCTATATCTGATGCTTGCTTCTTGGAGAGGGGTAGTGATTTCTTTAAACTTGCGGCGTTTGTCCAAGGTGGCTGGTGATATGTCTGGGTATATTTGAATTTTAGCACCATTAAGCAAGATGTTAGGGGTATTACGTGAGGCCCTAAGAATCTCTTCTTTCACCAGATAATCCTTGAGACATAAAATGATGTCCCTTGGGGGCCTGTCATCTGGAGGTTTAGGCCGGAGGGCTCTGTGTAGCCTGTTGCAGGCAAAGGCAGTCAGGGGTGATTCTGGGAGCAGGGACTGGAAAAGCTTGTAAACTGCAGGGGTTAACTCGGTGACTACCTCAGGGACCCCTCTGATTCGTAAATTGTTTCTCCGATTTCTGTTGTCCAGATCCTCCAAATGGGCTTGGAGTTGGGTAACAGAATCCGTGAGGGCCTCATGATCTCTCCGAAAGAATAGGGTGGTGACACAAACTTTATGGAAGGAGACAACCAGCCCACATCCCTATATTCATATACACTAGAAGATTTTTTTCCTCTTAAGGGGGATTTTAAAGGGCGGAAGTCTCAAACAAAATATAACAAAAAGTATAAAAAATTATCAAAATTTTATTATATCAAAGATTAAAAGTATGACATATATTGAATAGAGAGCAATGAATAAAAGAAAAATGGATGCCAAAATTTACAAATAATGATAATACAACCAGAATATACACGACAAGTCGACAGAACTACACATAACCCCACTGAGGCTGTATCAGCAAGGAGCTAATTGACAGTGCAGGCCCAACGCGTTTCGAGGTTGCGACCTCTTCTTCAGGGGCTGGAGGTGAAGTGTATATCTGTCCAAGGAACAATATTGTAGAAAAAAGACAGAAAGAACACACAATGGAAAATGTTATATATCAAGAATAATACATATGTACAACTATTTACATAGCAAAGATGTAGTATAGTAACAAAGAAATGTTCTAACCATGCTATTGTGAGATCGACATCATATGGCATCCAGTTGGGCATAGGGGAGGGAGAGAATGGTTAGCCACCGGGGTCCAAACCCGAGTAATTGCGCCACTGCCGCAAAACCAAGACCGCCAGCAGGTCAGGAACGGACACAAAGGGCATCACGTCCGTCAGCTGCGTTGGAAATTATCTAATCAGCTAAAGACCAAAAAATGAGGTATGTAAAAGGGAGAAAAATGGTCCCAAAGAGGTGATTTAATAGTTTATTAATTGAGAGATTCCCCCCTAATAAATTTGAGAGGAGGGGCTCTAATGAGTATTTTATTGTACATACCTATTGTCGTGTGAGGACTAGGATTGTCTATAAGCTGACTCCTGGAGCGGGTATACAGCAACTGACAACACCCCAGCTATGGGGACTATATGAGGTACTCTGGACTAACATTAAGAGAGAAAAAAAAAAAAAGGGAAAAAGGAAAAAATAATATAATAAACAATTATTGCTCAAATAGGTATTTTTCTCTTGTAGGCAGACATTTGCAGGAATCCTCTAAACGTACCTATTGATGCATAGTGAAGGGTTGGTCCCTATGCTGACTCGCATAGAAGTGTTGTCTAATATGGCTGGTTGATCTTAGATACCACAGTTCAGGAAAGAATCGCAGAGGAGCGCCTATGTTCAGCAGCTACAATGACACATAGGCATATGTCCCAGTGGTAGATAAAGGCTCATGGATATATCAAGGAGCATAGGGTATAACAGTATCTATAAGCTCCATAAGCAGTACTGGTGCTCAGTATGTATATACATACTGCAGCTCCATAGACCTTTACAGATAAAGCTTAGTTGTACATGTAAAGAGAAAAGCTGTATTATTTACCTTGCGCAAGTCTTAGCAGCTGCACCATAGGTTCAGTATCCTCCCAGTGTGTGAGCTGACAGTCTGATGTAAGGTTTAAATAGTGCTACTAATTGAGAGCACATGTTAAACAGCTGACTCCACTAGGAGCAGAGTCATTGCCAACAGGAGGAGCCGCCCTCTGAGTCCCCGGCGCGCAGACCAGCCCCCCGCCCCACACACGGGTCCAATCCAGGAGCGGTATAACATCACATCCTGGAAGGGAGACAAGACCCATGCCGGGAGGGGACTGACGTCCGCGTCAGGCACCCGTGGCGCGCATATCGCCATGACAATGGGATAAACATATCCCGGTCATAGGCGATCATGTGTGTGGAGGCCGAGCATTGCCAGGCTAAGCGTGGCAGCTTCAGCCCCCGTGCGCCGAGTGTCAGATCCGAGCGCCGACAGAAGAGGTCCCCCACGCCACAGCGCTCCCAAGTCAGCATCCCCGATGGCACATACACCCTCAGCCCTCAATATAAAGCAAAATGATGCAGTATTAACCCATGGATGGCCATATGAAAAGGACAATAAGGGGAGGAAAATAAATGCAAGCATAACATGTAACTGGAAGCAACACTGCAGAGGAAAAAGAGGGGAGAGAAATATCTTGAAAATGAATATAGCTACCAGCGTGTTAATAACCCTATATATGGAAAAATACACTAGTAGTGACATAAAGAAAGGATTGTTACTTATTTCTATCACCGTCCCCATCCAACTACAGATAATTGTTAGCTTGCCAAATCCCTCCAAGTGCTGATAATTCTATAGAAAAAGGGGGGTATTCACATCAGGGGGTTCCCACTCAGACCCACCTGAGGTAAAGCCCTCTAGAAAGGGTCTAAAGGACGTGGTATCATTAGGCCTGGTGCCTTGGTGGCCTGGAGATGAAAAATCCACTTTTGTTCTTTTTGCAGCAGGATTTTGTTCCAGTCCCCCCCCCCCCGCTTAACCCTGGATGGACGCGGTCCAGAATCAGGAAGGACAGCTTGGGAAATACACCGGAATGAAAATTAGAGACGTGTTTGCCCAGTGGTAAACTGGGATTACACGTTTTCATAGAAATTATATGGCAGTAGGCTCTCCGCCAGAATTCCTGATTTGTTTTACCGACAGTCGCACATAAGTAAATATATCACACCAATTGTTTTGCAGTTAGCAAAGTGTTTTGGTGTGTATTTGCTGCCATCAGGTAATTTAATATTGAGTTTGGTGTTCATAAACTGGCAATACGGGCATCCGCCGCAGCGGAAAGTTCTTGCACGTTTACATGGATCTCATTTTTCTGCCCCTCCCCCCACATACTCACTGGATACCAAGTTATCCTTGATGGACCTGGCCCCTTTAAACGTAAAAGACGGTTTGTCTTGTATGAATGGACCAATGGTAGGGTCTAATTTTAAAACGTGCCAATACCGTTCAATGATGTTTTTAACAGTTTTGTGTTGGTTGGAAAATTTGGTAATTATTCGAATAGGGTTCGTTTTTTTCCTATTTGATTCCGTACTAAAGATAAGGTCATGTCTGGTCTTCAGACATGCCCGTTTGTAAGCCCTCTTTAAGCATTTTCTTGAGTACCCGCGTGTCAGCAGTCTCTCCATCAGCGAATCGGCCTCACGTTTAAAGACTTCATCACTGGTGCAGTTATGTCTGACACGCAGGTACTGACTATAAGGAATCGATTGAATCAGGGGTTGAGGGTGGAAGCTGGTGGCATGCAGGATGGAGTTGCCCGAAGTTGGTTTGCGGAATAATGAACTGAGGAGTGAACCATCTTGTTGTTTGTGTATTATGATGTCCAAGAAGGTAATGTCCCATTCGTGGAACATCATAGTAAAGGTGAGGTTAAAGGAGTTATTATTGAGTTCCTGCAGGAATCTCAATAGGTTATCTGCAGTACCATCCCATACAATCAGCACGTCGTCAATATATCGACGCCATAGGACTACATTGTCCATATATGAGCGTGTGGGCTCAGATTGTTTTAACATGGTCTCCCATTCCCCCAGGTACAGGTTGGCATACGATGGGGCACAAGAAGTCCCCATCGCAACTGTACCTGGAGGAAGAAACTGCCATTGAACGCAAAGTAGTTGTGATTAAGGACAAAGTCCAGGGCATCAATCAAAAAATTATTTTTCCTTGCATCAAGGTGGCTATCATGTGACAGCACATGCCGGATGCATGCCAGCCCCTTGTCGTGGGGTATCGAACTATAAAGCGCTTCCACATCCAACGCTACCAAAAGTGACTTGGGTGGGATTTGAATATTGTCTATGGTTTGCAAAAGGTGCAGAGTATCCCTGGTATAACTGGGTATGTTTAATACATATGATCGTAAATGGCCATCTATAAATTGGCTTAGATGCTCTGTTAGAGAGCCGTTACCAGAAATAATTGGTCGTCCCGATGGTTTACACAAGTCTTTATGAAAATTTGGGAGAGCGTAGAATGTTGGGGTGCGGGGCTGGTTGGTCCTAACATAGTTGTGTTCAGATTTGCTAAGTATGCCAGCGGCATACGCTTTATCTACCAGTCTGTAGAATTTTTTATTGAATGTATCAATTTTATTAGATGAGATTTTAGAATACCATTGTTGATTAGATAGTATTTTGTTGCAAATTGCAACATACTGATCATTATCTAAAATGACTATGTTGCCCCCCTTGTCCGACGGCTTTATAGTAATATTTGGATTGGATGCTAGTGATTTAAGGGCTTTGCGTTCGTCTGGACTAAGATTGGATTGTTTCTTGGAGCGAATGTCAATCTTCCGAATTTCATTACATGTTAGGTTGACGAAGGCCAATACATTGGAGTTGGTGCTGAGGGCCGGGAATTTATCCGATTTTTTCTTAAATGATTTGGTAGAAGGTTGGGGAGGATCGGATTGATCAAATCGGCCGAGCAGGTGCTCCAGGTCGATTTGGTCAATCAGATCTGGTGTCTCGTTTTCGTCCAACAATGATATCAAATTATCAAGTGCAGTCAGCTCTTGTGATTTGAAAGTAGGTTCCTTTGGTGTTTCTTTAGAGTATAATTGTTTTAAAATAAGTTTACGTGCGAATAACTGAATATCTTTTGTCACCTCGAATTTGTCCAGATCCTGGTCGGGGCAAAAACTCAGACCACGGGTCAGGACAGATAACTCAATCTCATTCAGCGTATGTGAGGAAAGGTTCACTACATTAAGGTCGTGACTCTCAGTCGGTGGGGATACCTCCGTCTGAGAGACGGAGGCGTTCACATTGCTGTACTGTCTGTTGGATTGACTAAAAAATTATCTTGTAATGTGCGTGATTGTTGGATTCCCCTGGCTGATCGATCAGTCTGGGAAACATTCGTTTCTATAGATACCGGTACGGAAGGCCCATCACCACCTGTTTTACCTGACACCACGTGCGGAATGGGAATACCAGTGCTTATGTTTGAATCGGTGATACGTTTTTTAGGTTTCTTTTCGTGTGAGCCACTGCCTTGAGAGTTCCTCTTGGTTTTTCATGGTGATTTCCGCCTAAAGGAACCCTTAGATGAAAAAGAGGACATAGACGAGGTTTCAGAAATAATATCAGTATTGTTAGCATGACGTTTTATATTTCTATTTCTTGTTACAGTTTTCTTTTCAATCTTAGTTTATTTCAAAATAAGGGTAGAACAGAAAAATAAAGTACTTTACAGTATAATATTGCATACATTATATACAGAGCATTAAGGGAACCCTTTACTATACATGCACATGAATATATGTTTTAACATACAGCTTCTGGAGAAATATTATATTATCATATTGTATGTAGAGGATTTTAATGTAAAAATAGAATAACATGTGTGGGGGAATCATCCTATATCCTCTTTTGTGATTTCGCGTGTTTGTGTTATCTGGAGGTTCCTCCTACTCAGACTGGAACTCCGTAGGGATCATTCAATCGCTTATTATAAATATGCATGTTGTTGAGCAATTCTGGGTATATGATGTTTGTTTATATATTTGAGTGACTGGTTCAGTACATAAAGAAAAGGAAACAGAGAGAGAGGGGTAAGAATGATAGCATGTAGATAGATAGGGGGTGACAACAGAAGTGGGAAGCACCCCAGCATGGCTAATCGGTGGGTAAAGATGGGGCATCCCTGACCCATATGGGGAAGTCATCGGAATAACGAAACATCGACCATGAGGTCCAGGTGGTGGAGAACTGTTCCTCCCTTCCTGCTTCCTGCGCCAGCAGGCGCTCCAGATCTCTTATCCGATCCACTTCAACAGCCCAATCACCCAAGGAAGGCACATCCGTTGTTCTCCAATGTCTGGGAATTACTGTCCTGACTGCGCCCAAGAAGTGGCGCAGTATGTCTTTTTTAATCAGCTTGAGTGGGCCCAGAAGCATAGATAGTAGGGCTATCTCTGGTGTGGGCTTAATTGAGGTCGCCATCAGCCTGCTGTATAGATCAAAGACCTTTTGCAAAAGTTTCCGAATTGGAGGGCATGCCCACCAGATGTGGAGCATTGTCCCACTTGAGGACAGGCATCTCCAACAAGTACCTGATAGAGAAGGGTTGAATCGTTGAATAGTCACCGGGCATCTGTACCACCTTGTTAATAGCTTAAACCCTTTTTCTTGAGTCTTAGTTGCCAAGGAGATCCTATGCGTTAAGATAAAGCTTTTTTGCCAATCAGCAGGGGAGATGGAATGCTGTAGGTCTGTTTCCCATTTCTGCGTATACGTTGGATAGTCAGGGTTAGATATGTTCAATAGAAGGGAATATAACAGTGATACTACATGTGTTGGCGGGTCTGGTTGTAAGAGCAGCTCGTCAAAGTCTGTTGGGTCATCCAGGATTTCTGAAATGGGGGAGAAAGTACGTATATATGACATTAATTGACTCCTTTGTAGCCACATGATTGGGGGCTCCGGACCCGTCTGGGGGGGTATGTCTGGTCTCAAAGATGGGTCAGCGCGTAATACCTGTGCTAGACGTCGATGACTATCCCTATTCCAGGGTCCAAATCTCTCCTTATCCTCCGCCGGAGGGAACGCCGGAGTCCCAAAGAGAGGAGTCATTGGGCCTCGAGGTTTAGATAATTTACTCGTTAGTAGCAGTCGGTCCCATATCTGAAGAGTCTGACGAGTAAGGGCAGTAGAGAGGGTACTATCCTTCCGCCGAGCCGTAGGTATCCACGGCAGGGCACAAAGATCAGCCCCATTGAGATGTTTCTCTAATTGAACCCAGAGCTTGGAGGAAGGGTGGTGAAACCAATCCACAATACGTGTGAGTACCGCTGCCTTATGGTAGGAAGAGGCATCCGGGACCCCCGCTCCCCCCCGGGCCTTCGGAAGAATCATTGTGTCATACTTTATCCTGGGGCGGTTTCCTTGCCATATGAATTTAGAAAAAATCTGACGAAGCCTTTTGAAAAACGGGGTGGAAATGTGAATAGGAATGGTTTGAAAAAGATAGAGGAATCGAGGGAGGACATCCATCTTTAAAACATTCACCCTACCCAACCAAGAGAGCTGTTTAGATGCGTATGTGGTCAGATCCGCTTGTGTTCTAAGAAGTAGAGGGGTAAAGTTGCTGGTGAATAGTTGGGAAGCGTCTGTTGGGATATGAATTCCTAAATAAGGAATAGATGTGGAGTTTGTCTTAAAAGGGAAGGTAGACGCGAGCTGTTGGAGAGCTGCTTCTGGGAAATATTGAGTATTTCTGACTTACTATGATTAACTTTAAAGTTACTAACGTCTCCATATCTCTGAAACTCCTGCATAATGGAGGGTAAGGAGACTTGCGGTTGGGTCACAAATATGAGCAAGTCATCTGCAAATAAGGCAAGTTTAGTATGTACGGGGCCTATATTAACACCGTGGATAGCCGGGTTGTTTCTAAGGGCGATAGCTAGGTGTTCCATAACAAGAACATAGAGAATGGGGGACAAGGGGCACCCCTGTCGCGTTCCATTGCGAATCGTGAATTTTGGCGCTAGAGATCCGTTTAGTCTAATCCTAGCGGAGGGAGAGGTATAGAGGGACATTATTCTGGAGAGCATGTTTTGGCCTAGACCCAGTTGTTGCATTGATAGGCGAAGAAATTGCCAGTCGACGCGGTCGAAGGCCTTTTCCACGTCTACCGTGAGAAGACATAATGGGACATTGTGGGCTCGAGCATAGTCCGCAATGAGAAGAGTTTTCAGGGTGTTATCTCGTGCCTCTCGTCCACTCACAAAGCCCACTTGATCTAAGTGTATTAATCGGGGTAACAACGGTTGTAGTCTATTTGCTAGCACCTTCGCATACACTTTCAAATCTACCCCTATCAGCGAAATGGGTCGGTAATTAGCACATATAGTCAGGTCTTTGTCGGGTTTTGGGATGAGGGTGATATGTGCCTCTAGAGTTTGCGGTGGGAATACTGATCGCTCAGAGATTGAGTTAAACACTTTTGTTAAGAAGGGAGTGAGAAGGGGAGCAAATTGTTTATAAAATTTCGGGGTGAAGCCATCAGGGCCCGGACTTTTGCCAGATGGGGTAGATGCAATGGCACGGGCAACCTCGTCTTCCGATATTGGAGCTTCAAGGTCCTCTATTGTTTCGTCGTCTAGAGTAGGCAATGCATTTTGTGCGATATATGAGGCTTGTGCGTCCGCTCTAGTGTAGGGGGGCTCAGTGGGGCTTGTTGTTGGTATGTTATAGAGGGATTGATAGAAGTCCCGGAAAACCTGTCCCATCTCAGAAGGTGACGAGACAGTTTTCCCAGAGTTGTCCCGTATGTGGGGTATAAAGGTGTTAGGTTGTTTGGTATGTAGGGTGCGAGCTAGTGATCTACCACATTTATCCTGGAATTTGTATTGGTGAAAAGCTAGTTTGTTTGCAAAGGTACGGGCGGAAGCCTCATATAATTCCCTAAGCTGAGAGCGAGCGGAGGAAACCTCCGCAAGCACCTCCACAGTCGGGGAGCGTTTATGGGTAGTCTCTAGTGTCCTGAGTTTGTGTACCGCCGTGGCTATCGCAGCCGAACGTTCTTTTTTCATGCGGGCACCCATTTGGATAAAATTACCCCGTAAAACCGCCTTTAATGCCTCCCTCTGAATGGGTGGTGAGGTGTCATCAGAGGCGTGGTCTGTAAAAAAGTTTGAGATAGTCTCCGCTATCCGAGTATCGAACCCTGGCTCATTCAGGAGCGAGTCATTTAACCTCCATGTCCATTCTTTTATTGGGGTAGAGGGGACTGTAAGTGTCAGGAATATAGGGGAGTGGTCAGACCAAACCATAGGGTCTATTTCACAATTTGGGGACCAGTCTAAGCAGCCGTGGTCGACTAAGAAATAATCTAAACGACTGTATGATCGGTGAACGTTGGAAAAGTGTGTGTAGTTTCGTGATTCTGGGTACAGTATCCGCCATATGTCTACAAGATGCATATTGTAGATGGCACGTTTTAGGGCCCGTATTCTAGGAAAGGATATGGAGGAACGGGATGTCGATGAATCCAAGAGTGTATCCAGAGGAGTATTGAAGTCCCCCCCGAGTATGAGCTTACCCTCTGCAAAACCCGCCAAGATCTTTAAATACTGCAAGGCTGATGGGACTTGGTGTGTGTTAGGTAAGTATAGATTAGCTATTGTAAATTTAGTCCCCCACAGAGAGATTTTCACAAAAACGTACCTGCCCTGTGGGTCTGCCATATGATCGAGCAATTCAATAGGGAGTGTTTTATGAAACGCAATAGATACTCCCTTAGAGTTTTGTGCTGAATTGGTACTGTGGATCCATCTATTAAAGTATCTACTGGAGCAGGAAGGGGTGGATTCAGAATGGAAGTGGGTCTCCTGCAACAAAAGCACGTTGACTCGTCTTTTGTGCATCTGATACAGTATTTGCCCACGTTTCGAGGCGATGTTAAGCCCGTTTACATTGTATGAACAAAGTTTCAATTGGGGGCATGAGGTCACCGTGTGAGCCATGCTGGAGTGCTGGAAGTCGTATAGAAGAGAAAGGATATAGAAGAAAAGTACGTAGAACAGTTCGGGGTAGGGTGGGGAGAAGGGGTGGAATACGGTAGTGGGAGAAAAAGAAGAGAAAAGGAGAAGAAAGGGAAGTGAGGAAGGAGAAGGTTGTGAGGATAATGGAAGAAGTAAGGTGTAAATGAAAGGACACCTAAAAAAAAAAAAAAAAAAGAGAAGATGTGTCCAATAGACTAATGTGTTTGCTAACGCAAAACACTGCGTGAGATATCACGCTTTAGGCACAAACAGTGCCTGTCCTACTGTGGGGGGAAGGTCGAAATGGGTGAACCTGAGCCGTGATCCCGACAGCGAATCAGGCATGTAAATAGTGTATGTGGCACACGAAACATGTAAAACGTATGTGAAGCATAAGGCAGCTTAACGAGAGCAGATGAGAATAATCAACTAAATATAAACAGTGGATATAAGTAGTTAACCTGAGGTTATATAGAAAGTAAATTGCAATTACACTGGCTCCCACTTGTAGAGAAATCATTTAGTCAAAACTATAGTATGCGCATAGGGGGGAACAGGAGGAGCGGGGGATCCACCCGGGGAGGCACCCTGCGTGGCGCCTTTTAAACTTACATTCTCCTAAGGCGGAGATTGATTAAGACCGGAGGCCAAACCTCCCTCCGGAGTAGCATCCCCCTCTCCCGCCACACACCCCCAACCGCACCCCACAGAGGAAGGGGGTGAGAGGGAACAATCTGACACAAAGCAGAACATTTTATAAAAAACCGTTGGTGTATTGCAGCAGTATCTGACGCCCTTCATAGTGAGAGTCCCAAGGTGACCATAGGCTATGTTCTCTCCTGAACCCCAGCCATACAGTAAATTGGCAAAGAGCAGGAAAAGAGCCAATAGGTCCGACCTCTGTTTTCACTACGTCTTTTACCAAGTTTTCCGGGAGTCTTGGGCTTTAGGGTAAAAAAGTATAACTCAAAAATAGGGGTAACTTTGCATAACAACCCCAGCTGTCCGTCTCCTACCAACTTCTGGTTTAATCTTCTGGAGAGGTGGGTCGTCTCATCCCTGGGCCAGAAGAGACTGACCTAGACCTAGGTCATCTGCGGCGCTGTGGGAGTGGACCAAGTCCCAACTGTCTCGACCCGTCATCTGGAGGGTCTAGCCAGTTCAAGACGTCTACCGGCTCTTGCTCAATGAATAGGAAAAAGTCAGGTAGTTGATCTGGATCAGAGAGCGTGAACCTGCTGTCTCCCCATGTTACCTTGATGCTGAAGGGGTGACCCCATGTATAGGAGGCACCGGCTTGCCGTATAAGGTCTAGTAGAGGGCGCACCACTCGACGCATGTATAGCGTATTGCGAGACAAGTCAGGGTATAGGTGAATAGAGGCTCCAAAAAAGTCCACTGGGCCCACATTCCATGCTTTTCGCATGATCTCCTCTTTTAAGGTGTAATAGTGGACCCGACATAGGACATCGCAGGGGCGACCATCTCGGGCCCCCCCTGGCCCGCCCACCCTGTGAACACGATCCAATTCAATTGGTGTTGCTGCCTCTCTTCCCAGCACTTTGTTGAGGATGGATATGACAGTGGGTTTCAGTTCTGCTCCCGATGTTGCCTCAGGTAGACCTTGCAGTCTAATATTGTTTCTGCGACTGCGGTTTTCGCTGTCTTCTATGCGGAGCTGCTGGTGGCGTAGGCGACGGATATGTGTCGCGGATGCAGATTCAAGAGCTGTTATACGTGCCTCATGGTCATCCTGAGCAGTGGTTAAGACCGATACCGCTTCCTCATTAGCCGTGACTTTTTGTCTCAGAGCGTTTAGCTCTACTTGCAGGGAATCCTCCATCTTGCTTGCCCATGATTCCAAATCAGTTCTGAAGGCAGAGAGGAGGGCTGTAGCTTCCGTTCTAATGGGTACTCCCGACAAGGGATGAGGGGTTGTCTGGACTTCCCCGGTGTCTGTGTCTTGCGATGTGACTGACCTTGTAGAGGAAGCTGATGTCTCTCCTCTGAAATCTTGGAGTTTTCCATTCGTGTCTTCTGTCACGGAGGCTACTGCGGGAGTGGCGGTGGGTGGCTTGGTCTTCTCCGGGTTGCGGCTGGGCGTCATCTTGTCTTTGGGGGTCCGGGGATCAGTCGGCGCTGTTCTAAGTAGATACCTCTGTATGGTGCCTTGTTGAGGGTCTGTAAGCTCCGAGGAGTGTGAGCTAGCTGCCGCCATGTAAAATGCAGATGTGCTGTATTACGGGGATAGCCTGTAGCTGTCGGGATGGCACGGGACTCAGGGGTGTGCGACTTCAGCCATCCATGATCGATTGCTCTCTATCAAAACATCCCAGCCTCCACAAAAATGAGGGGAAGGGGACAGGTCCGAGCGAGCAGCAACGTTTTCCTGTCAGCGCGGACATAAATTCTCAGTGCTGGATGCGTACAGGGAGGAGAGCACAGTTTAATTATGACTCAGTACTTTAAAGTGTGGGCCCCTCTTCACTGTTAGGCCGCAAGATGGCGGCCGGTGCTGGATGTCCCCAAAAAACAAAAAAACACCTGTACCTGAGTCTCTGAGGTCAGTAGAGGGGTGTCCACTGTGTATGGCCGTGAGCTGGGTGTCTCCTGTACCCCCGATTGCGGTACCACAGTCGGGTAGTGCTGGAGGCCTCACAGGCCTCTCATCTGCTGTAGGCCGCGGGTGTCCTGGGCCTATTTCCTCGGATGCTTCAACAGGGTCCCGGGTCCCCTCTCAGTCCGGTCAGCTCCTGGGTCAGCAGTCTTGGTTACAAGCCGGCCGATCGCCCTCCGCACCGCCGTTCGCGGTACGCGAGTCCGGGGATGCCGGCTGTCTTGTAGACCGCAAGATGGCGGCCGACGTCTAGTACAGGGCCAGCTGCGGCCCGAGATCCACTCAATCCGCCGGCTGAACTGGTCAATTGACCCCGGGATCAGTGCATCTAGCACCCGGCAATCGTGGGACACACCTGGGGAAGGATTTTGTGCTGTATGGGCTCCGGATGGCACTAGATTGCAGAGGGCTCGGCGGAGCTCCTCTGCAGCACGTCCACCCACCTGTTGTTACAGTTTTCCAGTTATATGCCTTGGACTCCTGAAAAGCCACCCTATCCCTACAGAACTTTTTGTCCTTCTTAATTAAGATTTCTTTGTTATAGTGCTCAAGATGCTCATTCAGGTTTTTATCATATTGTTCAAACAAGGCATGGTCTTTGAAGCCTGTTAACTGTTTATTCAAACGTTCCAATTCTTTCTCTATATCAATCAGCTTACGCTGGTATTCGTCTATTAGTAGAGACATCATACCTGTTGAGCATTTTGAAAGATTTTTTTCCCATTCCTGTTTGAAATTGACACTCATGTCTTCAAGAGTGGGAAAAATTTGAATACGTAACCCATCTCATTCCTGATATATTTCTCTTCATCTCATTCCTGATATATTGTTTGAACGAATGGATATGCCAATGGTAAGAAGATTTTTTCTCTAAAACCTTTCTGAGATTCGAGAACACTGATGATAGTTCGGTGTCTCTCTGCTCTTTTTGTACAAATTTCCTATACAGTCCTGACATCTTAGAGTCCCAATTAGAACTAGCGCCCAACTGGATGCCATATGATGTCGATCTCACAATAGCATGGTTAGAACATTTCTTTGTTACTATACTACATCTTTGCTATGTAAATAGTTATACATATGTATTATTCTTGATATATAACATTTTCCATTGTGTGTTCTTGCTGTCTTTTTTCTACAATATTGTTCCTTGGACAGATATACACTTCACCTCCAGCCCCTGAAGAAGAGGTCGCAACCTCGAAACGCGTTGGTTCTGCACTGTCAATTAGCTCCTTGCTGATACAGCCTCAGTGGGGTTATGTGTAGTTCTGTCGACTTGTCGTGCATATTCTGGTTGTATTATCATTATTTGTAAATTTTGGCATCCATTTTTCTTTTATTCATTGCTCTCTATTCAATATATGTCATACTTTTAATCTTTAAAATAATAAAATTTTGATAATTTTTTATACTTTTTGTTATATTTTGTTTGAGACTTCCGCCCTTTAAAATCCCCCTTAAGAGGAAAAAAATCTTCTAGTGTACATGATCTCTCCGAAGGTCAGTGTATGCGAGCCTCAGCTCATCATGCTTAGTCTCTAAGAGATCCATTCTCCCACCCAGAACCGCTTTCTCATTCTGTAGTGTGTTAGTAGATTTGTGCAGCTCTGTCTGGATTTTCTCAGCGATTTTGTTATACATGGCTGTGAGGCTGTCATCCAGGTCTGCCTTTGTGAGTTGCAGAGTGTACTCACCGTCCCCAAACGAGTGTGCAGGAGAGGCTGTCAGGCTGTGTGCAGGAGCTGAAGCACGTTGAGAGGCGGCGCCATCTTGGGAGTTCTCGGCCATCTCCCGGGCTCTGAGGAGATAGTTAGTTAGGGACCTTTGTGCCGGTTTCCCGCGATGGGACTTGTAGGACGGCATGCGCCGCTTGTTCCCCCGGGGGTGCAGGAAAGTTTGGGAACAATTAGAAGCGTAATTGACCCCAGGGAAGGCGTTAAGGTTCCCACTGTGATGGAGCTCTGCTCAGAAGCGACCTTCCAGTTCTGCGCCGCGCATGTGCCCCCCCTGAGTGTTTCTTTTAAGAGTGTTGTCGCAGTTTCAACACCTCTAACTAAAGCAGGATAACTAAAGTAGTAGGAAGATACAACAAGAATTCTGCTCCACTCTGGAAAGACGTCAAGCAAACCAGCATCTGCTATTTCAATACTTTTGAAGTCTGATTCTCATTCTCTTTCCACTAACATGCTCCCTCTACTCTTCCTTCTCACATTGGTGTTCTCTGTCCTCAAATTGTCCTTACTCTACCCCTCTTTCTACCCCACAGCCTACACATATCTCACTCCTACCCAGTGGTGGCTGGTGTTTTTTTGGGGGGGGTCAAACAACCAGAACCCCCTCCCACAGCAGCACGGCACTGACAGCATCCAGGGACCCCCCTGCAGGACATCTGGCACTTACCGGGCTGTGGTGGTGTCTCCTGTGCGCGGGGGTGCGGGCAGTCTCCTCCTGTGTGCAGGGCTGTGGGCAGTCTCCTCCAAGTCCTGTGTCTTGTGTGCGGGTAGCAGCGACAGCGGAGGTGTTGACCCAGCATGTGTCTCTCCAGCACAATAGGATCACCTGGCGCTTTGGCCAATCGGGAACTAGTCTTACGGACCTGCCTCCTGATTGGACTAAAGGAACTTTAGTGTGAAAATAGCGAAAATTAATTTGCTATAGTGGCGCATATGGCGCATGGATAGGGGGCAGCAGCAGGAATGGGGGGTGGCGCCCATGCTCCCAGAATGCACGGGTCGCCATTGCTCCTACCCTCTCCCCACTACTGCACCCATCACCTTCTGCAGATACTGAAACCACATGCTGACCAAAACACCAGAGCAGTGAGATATGTGTGCTCATCCTGCTCCCATCTTACTTTCCTCACCCTCCTTCCCCTAATGTCTGGGGACATTTCTCCCAATCCTGGCCCTCCATTTTCTAACTGCAAACCCTTCATCCTCTGGCAACAGCTGAAATCCATTCAGTTTAATTTCTATCTCCCTGCTTACAAAAAACAGCTCCCCAATCTCACGTGCCCTCTGGAATGCCCAATCTGTCTGTAACAAGCTCACGTCTGTGCATGACCGTTCTTTCTCCCATTGCTTGAACATACTTGTCATAACTAAAACCTGGCTTCAAGATTCTGATTCGGCTTCTCCTGCTGCCCTCTCCCATGGTGGCCTCCACTGGACTCACTCACCAAGACCCAGTGGACAGAAAGGAGGTGGAATTGGATCCCTTCTATCCCCACAGAGCACTTTCCAGGTTCTTCCCACCCCTCCCTCTCTATCCCTCTTTTCTTTCAAGGCGCACTGTATTTATCTGTTTTCTCCAATTTCTCTGAGAATTGCAGGGATTTATCAGCCTCCTGGACCAGTGTTGTGCTTTTTTGACAACTTCTCTGCCTGGCTACCCTACTTTCTCTCCTCTGAAATACCCACTATCATTCTTGGTGACTTTAACATCCCTGTTAATGTTAAAAGCCTGGCTACAGCTCAACTTCTCAACTTAACCTCATGTTTTGACCTAACACAATGGACACACACTTCCATCCACTCTGATGGTAATACCCTTGACCTTGTATTCTCCCATCTCTGCACTCCTGGCAACCTCACTAACACCCCCTTTTCTCTCTCTGATCACAACCTCATCAGTTTCACAGAACCCTTATCTCCAACCACCTATCCCTCCAACCAGCAAGCAATTACTTGTGGAAACCTTCGCCACTTTAGACCTTCTCCTTTTTTATTCTGCTACTGACCACCTTTTGACAAAATCTCTCCCGTGTCCTGTCCTGTTCTGGCCACCTCTGTCTACAACAGTTCACTCTCATCTTCCCTGGACACACTTGCTTCCCCAACTACATACAGAATGAAGCCCTGACCATTACAACACTGCCCTCCTAAAATCCAATTCTTGCCTTCATGCTGCCAATCAAACCTACGTTGTCACTCTTATTAATACCTTGTCATCCAGTCCTCATCAGCTCTTCTCTAGCTTTAACTCTTTGCTTTGTCCCCTGCCCCCTCTACCCACTAACTCACTCCCCAAGAAAAGATTGATGCAATATATGAGGACACGTCCGCTTTACAGTTATTTTCCCCACTTACCATACCTTGTCTAACAGCACAGTCAACATTTTCCTATTTTGAACTGGCAACAACTGAAGAGGTTACAAAACTTTTTTCAGATTCTGTTCCCTCGCAACTACTGTGGTCATCCTTCTATTCTATTCTATTCTATTCTATTCTATTCTATTCTATGCTCCCTCACTCACATCTTCAATATCTACTGGCACATTCCCCTCCCCTCTAAAGCATGCACAGATCACTTCCATACTTAAAAAGCCCTCACTGGACCCTACCAACCTAAACAACTGAAGACCCATCTCATTCTCCCATTCACCTCAAAACTTTTAGAACATTTAGTCTACAATCGTCATAACTCCTACCTCACTAAAAACAACCTTCTTGACCCCTCACAGTCTGGCTTTTGCTCGCAACACTCCACAGAAACTTCCCTACTAAAATTCACTAACAATTTACTAACTGCTAAAACCAATGACCACTACTCTATACTCTTACTAATAGCCTTTGATGCCGTTGACCACCTGCTCCTTCTCAATAAACTCCACTCCCTTGGTCTCCAAGATTCTGCCCTATTCAGGTTCTCTTCCTACCTATCACAACACTCCTTCATTGTTACCTACAACTCTGTCTCCTTCTCTCCACTTCCACTTTCTGTAGGGGTCCCCCAAGGCTCTGTTCTTGGACCCCTTTTCTTCTCTATCTACACCTCCTCCCTTGGTCACTTGATAACCTCCCACAGCTTCCAATACCATTTCTACGCTAATGACACCCACATCTATCTTTCTACTCTTCACCTCACTCCATTCAGTCTCTTCTCACATTACTAACTTACTAACTGACAAATCAGCATGGATATCGCATGCCCCCCCCCCCATGACATTTCCATAAAAATCAATAATGCAACCATCATTCCCTCCCCTCACGCCAGGTTACTAGGTGTAATCCAGGACTCTGACTTGTCCTTTCAACCCCAAATCCAATTGTTGTCAAAAGCTTGTAGACTTCACCTCCGTACCGTCTCTAAAATTAGCCTTTTTTAAACTAATGAAACCACCAAGCTACTCATTCACTCCCTTGCTATTTCTCGCCTTGACTATTGCAACTCCCTTCTCATAGGCCTACTTCTCCATGGGCTATCCCCTATTCAAGTCTATCATGAATGCTGCTGCCAGACTTATATACCTTACCAACAGTGTCTGCTACCCCTTTCTGCAAATCTCTACACTGGCTTCCAATTGCGAATTCAATTTAAAATACTAACAACAACAAAGACATTCACAACTCTGCCTCAAGCTACATCACCAATCTTGTCTCCAAATTTCATCCAAACCCTCCTCTCCACTCCTTTCAAGACCTCCTGCTCCCAAGCCCCTTTGTCTCCCCCTATACTCATCTCCAGGACTTCTCCAGAGCCTCTCCCATCCTCTGGAACTCTCTACCTCAATCTGTCAAGCTATCTTCTACTCTGGCTGCTTTTAGGCAATCCTTAAAAACTCACCTCTTCAGGGAAGCCTATCAAGCCTTCAACTATTTTTTTTATCATTTTCATCAGCTTATCCCCCACAGTTATAACCTTTTGTATCACTTGCTCCATCCTATTAGATTAGAAGCTCTTATGAGCAGGGCCCTCTTAAATCTCTTGTATTTTATTGTATTGTAACCAAACTGTACTGTCTCCTTTTTATAATGTAAAGTGCTGCATAAACTGTTGGCACTATATAAATCCTGTATAATAATATTATGCTTGCACTTGTAGTGCATTCATGTGCGTTTATGTGTGTTCCAGTACATTTACGTGTAAAAAAAAAAAAAAAAATGCTGTATTTTTTTTAAACACACATGAAAGCACTAAACTAGGCTCATTAAAATATGTTCATTTTTCTTGCATATGATTTTGTACCATGTCTAAAAACATGTTTGATTGCATCAGGTTTAAAAGAGCCCTTATTTACTAAGTGCAGCGTTCTATGTTTTTTGAAAGTTTATTTTCCTGCTGTGTTCATTCATAAATCCTCTTTTTACTATGTGTGTTAAACTCCATCCCTTATCAAATGTAGCAGCACCCAATTTCCTGCAGCGTGTGCCACTTCTCTCTCACCCTATGTACTGTTCTCCTAGCTGGACATGTCTGCAGTGGTAGATCACATAGACAGGAGGACACAGGGAAGACAGGTTCAGTCATTTATGTGGCATGCTTTACAGCAAACCTGTGCCAGACAAGAGTATTGAAACATTTTAATAGCTTCCATAAGAATTTTGTTAGAGGCCTCTAAACCTTATAACAGGGGTAGGCAACCCCAGGCACACAAAGCCTCTTTTGCCTCGACTCGACTCCCTCCCCATCAGCAGAGCAGCACAGGGAATTGTAAGTGAGACACTAATGCATTCCAATCTCAGAGTTCCCCATGCCGCACCTGCACTGAGGGGGAGGCACTGTGCCCCCACACATTATTAAAGATGGGAAACATTGTTTGGTTCTGTAACTTTGCTGTAGCTTCGATCGTCAGGTTTTGTGATGGGGAAGAGATTGGGTGCAGTTCTGCTAGGAGGGGTGGTCCCTGTTTCCAGGAGGAGGAGGTCTGTCATTGGCCACTGCTAAACCAATCACAGTCCTGCTAGCCCTGCCCACCATCTGGAGGAAGATGACTCGCTTGGTTGCCACTACCAATCTCAGAAAGAAGGGATTTCAGAGTGATTGAGAAAACCACAATCAGGTGACAATCAGGTGACAGTTTGTGGAATTACTGTTGAGCTTCTGGGTAGGGATGTGCGAACGGTTCGGCCCGAGCATAAGTTCAGGCCGAACTTTCGTTGTTCGGACGTTCGGAGAACAGCCGAACAAACGGGTCGTTCAACCGTTTGTTCGGCTCCCCGAACTGACCGCAATGCATTGTGGCATTGAACAGTGCATTGCAAGCCCTGATTGGCTTCAGCCAATCAGGGCACAGAGCACTGTCAGAGTCATGATTGGACACTGTCATCATGACTTTATCCAATCATGGCTCATTCCCGCCCCACAGTATAAAAGTATTCTTTCAATACTTCAATAAATGGCAGCCATTTTCAGTGTGATTTTGGTGTGGAGAGGGATAGAACAGGGCTCTGTTCAGTGCTATTAGTTAGTGTGCTATACTGTGCTATTTTGCTTCAATTCTCAGTGTAGAATATTAGTTTAGTGTCAGTCTAGGGATAGTGTGAGTGTAGTGAGGACCATCATTTAGCTTTTCATAGTGTGCAGCTAGAGTAGGGACAGCTCAGATAGTTTCAGTGTAGTGTAGTGAGGCCGTGTCAGTAATCTTGACTTTAGTATATAGCTAGAGTAGGGACAGTTCAGATAGCTTCAGTGTAGTGACGGTTGAACACCGTCTATTTGATTGCGTTACTGCCAGTTTAACACCATATCGTATTGCATGCGTTACTGCAAATTTAACACCATATAGTTTTGTGTGCGTTACTGCCAGTTTAACGCCATATAGTTTCGCGTGTGTTACTGCCTGTTTACCACGATATAGTTTTGCGTGCGTTACTGCCAGTTTAACGGCATATCATTTTGCATGCGTTACTGCCAGTTTAACGCCATATCATTTTGCGTGCGTTACTTCCAGTTTAACGCCATAGTTTTGCGTGCATTACTGCCAGTTTAATGCCATATAGTTTTGTGCGTTACTGCCAGTTTAACGCTATTTACTTCTGTGTGCGTTACTGCCAGTTTAACGCCATATAGTTCTATGCATCACTGTACGTTTGGCACATTATATTGCAATATATTATATTGTATCCGTGGAGTGTGCTGTGTAGTATGAGTACTCAAATTAAAAGGCACCACACACCTCTTTACATTGATTAAATTGCATCTACGTACAGATTTCAACTTCTCCTTTACATTTGCTTATAAGCACCGCCCCCTCCCTCCAAATAATGTCTGGGAGAACAACAAGGAGAGGCAGATGTTCCCTTGGCACTATAAGGGGGCCAGCAACAAATGTGTCCACAGGCAAAGGTGAACCTGGTGGTCAGTTCTCAGGCAGGGCATCATTTCCTCTGTTTTGTGAGTTTGCCCGTGCTATCCAGCCACAGCATGCAGAGGAGGTGGTGGACTGGCTTACTAAACCTTCCTCATCCTCCCTATCCTCTATCACACAAGCAGAGACAAGTGTGCAGTCCCCTGCAGTTGCCAGAGTGGATAAACCCGCCTCCTTGTCCATATCTATTCCTGCCATAGCCCTAACATCAGCCTTTGAGTAGTCAGCTGAGTTATTTGACCACAGCGTCAGCCACTTGCTCCTTGATGATGCCCAGCCATTACTGGATTCAGATGCTGGTTCTGAGGTTGAGGATGACAGGAACATGAGCCTAGAGAGAGGGAGGAACACTGGTAGACAAATTGGCATTCATTCAGTGAGCAAAAAATGTGAATGGAATATAACTAAATAGAATATTGAATCAGTATAAGGTGAGTATATTAATTACCAATAATAAATATTGCCAAGTTCAAAAAAGTTCAAAAAAGTGCTTATAGATAAATTATAAAATCAAATATGAATAAATATGCATTCAGTGATCTCACGCAAAAAAAGTCAAATCCATAATTACTAAATAAAAAATTCCAAAATTCATAAGTAACTGATAAATTGACAGTTAGTGGTAGTGAGGGTAAATTCAGTCCATTCATAAAGAGTTCAGTGAAGATACACCAATGACATGGAGGGGAATCACATATCCACAGTTCGTTTAAACACAGCCCGTATAAGTGAAGAGGGAGGAAGGAAGTGTGAAGAAGAATCCCAGCAACCGGTGACTCCAGGGGACAATGAGGATGGACCCTTACGAGACACGGTGGACCTCCTTAGTAGCAAGGACTTATGCACGTGCAGATACAGCCCTCTGCAGGGACAGGTGGATGGCGGTGTCTGAATCCTCGTTTTGACAGGAGACAGTTCCAGCGTGTCAGTCAAGAGGAAGGCACTCGCTCATCATGGATGACAAATTAGAATGATCCTGTAAATTGCTGTCTCCAAAAGACCAAATGACAATTTGCCATCGTCTTGGAATAGAGAAGTATTGCTCATGCTTGGTACAGGTAGGTCAGAAATGTGCAGTGGTTTGGCTCTACATGTTACACGTGTGAACGCTTCTTCGGGAGCTTTAGGCATGTATTTCAGCTGTCCCGACTCTCCCAGCCCTGTGGGTAAGGAATCTCTCCAACATGGTGTACTGTCCCCTCAGTCAAGAACCTCTCCTTATGGTAGTATACCAGTGTCCTGGAAATAGTACACGCCTGTCTCCAGCCTGTTTGGAGAAGGGGGTTCAGTGTTGGGCCAGATGAGCAGGGGGGGGTTCAGTGTTGGGCCAGATGAGCAGGGGGGTTACAGTGGTGGGGCAGGAGAGCAGGGGGAACAGAGGTAAGGCAGAAGAGCAGGGGGGTACAGAGCTGAGACAAATGTGCAGGAGGTACATTGGTGGGGCAGATGAGAAAGCAGGTTACACTGGTGGGGCAGACGAGCAGATGGGTTCAGTGTTAGGGCAGATGAGAAGGTGATTCAGCAGTGAGACAGAAGAGCATGGGGATGCAGCGGTGGAGCAGATGTGCTCGGAGGTACAGTGGTGGGACAGATGAGAAAAGGGGGCACATTGATTGGGCAGAAGAGCAGAGGGGTTACAGTGGTGGGACAGAAGAGCAAGGGGGTACAGGGGTGGGGGAGATGTGCAGGAGGTACAGTGGTGGGAAGGATGAGAAAGGGGGGTCAGCGGTGGAACAGAAAAGCAGAGAGGTACAGTGATGGGCAAGATGAGAAGGGGGTTACAACGGTGGGAAAGATGAGCAGGGGGGTTCAGTGTTGGGGCAGAGGAGAAGGGAGGTACATTGGTGGGACAGATGAGCAGGGGGTTACAGGTGGGGCAGAGGAGCAGGGGGGTACAGAGATGGGACAGATGTGCAGGAGGTACAGTGGTGGGGCAGATGAGAAAAGGGGTTACAGTGGTGGGGTAGATAAGTTCAGTGTTGGGACAGATGAGAAGATGGTTCAGCAGTGAGACAGAAGAGCATGAGTGTACGGCGGTGGAGCAGATGTGCAGGGAGGTACAGTGTTGGGGCAGATGAGAAAGGGGGAACATTGGTGGGGCAGATGAGCAGGGGGTTACAGTGGTGGGACAGAAGAGCAGGGTGGTACAGTGGTGGGACAGAAGAGCAGGATGGTACAGAGGTGGGGCAGATGTGCAGGGGGTTACAGTGGCGGGGCAGATGTGCAGGGGGTTACAGTGGTGGGGCAGATGAGAAAGGGGGAACATTGGTGGGGCAGATGAGCAGGGGGTTACAGTGGTGGGACAGAAGAGCAGGGTGGTACAGTGGTGGGACAGAAGAGCAGGATGGTACAGAGGTGGGGCAGATGTGCAGGGGGTTACAGTGGCGGGGCAGATGTGCAGGGGGTTACAGTGGTGGGGCAGATGAGAAAGGAGGTACATTGGTGGGGCAGATGAGCAGGGGGTTACATTGGTGGGACAGATGAGCAGGGGGGTACAGTGGTGGGGCAGATGTGCAGGGGGGTACAGTGGCGGTGCAGATGTGCAGCAGGTTACAGTGGCGGGGCAGATGTGAAATGGGGTACAGTGGTGTGGCAGATGAGCAGGCTGTTACAGTGGTGGGGCAGATGAGCAGGGGGGTACAGTGGTGAAACTGATTTGCAGGGGGAACAGTGATCTGAGGTGTGAAGGTTCATGAATTCGGGCTGATTTGAGGCGTGAGAGTGCAGGATGTTAATTTCTCACTACTAAAGTAGTTTACAGCATTTACTTTATAAAAAATCATTTTCGTGATTGAGAGTGTGAAGTTGACATTTTTTTGTTATAAAATCGACACGCTCAATTTCTTTGAAAACATTTTTCGGCACACTGTGCTCAAAAGGTTGCCTACCCATGCCTTATATACATTCATATCATCCAGACTACTATTTGCCAAATACTGTACTTTTTACCTGGTTAAAACATTCTGGATTCAGACAGTCCTCAGCCCCGTTGTGCTGCAAGGCAACTCAGTTGCGGCATTGGCTGCTCTAGCAAGTTCTCTCCATGCTGTTTTATTGTCTCTATAATATACAGGGATTTTATAAAACACTGCAATGTGGCCTTTTTATGTCAACAACCTGAGTACACGCTGAGTTGTTGTAAAACCTTTTTTTGCTTATTGTTAACGCTAAATGGTTACATGTTTTTTTTTAGAAAATACGTTAAGAATGAATGAATTAAAAATAGGAAAATTTCCAGGTCAGCTTAGTCACCAATTCCTACTGTAAACATCACAGCGTAATACGAACTTCATGTTTATATAAAATTTCTCAAATTTTACAACTCCTTAAGATCTGTGTGTTGCAGTAAAAGGGCCTGAGAATGCAACACACAAAACTAGTTGTGATGCTTTCCCAGGCTACAACTGTGCACTTGTGCTTCAGCATACCAGAGTGCACAGATATGAACAACCTGTGCGTTGTAGTGCAGTAAATCAGACAGCATGGTGCAAATCCATTAAAGCGGAGTTCCCACTGTTAATTTTTCTTTTGGTGGTATTTGATCACCTCTGCGGCTTTTATTTTTTGCTCTATAAACAAAAAAATAGCAATTTTGAAAAAAATGCATTATTTTTTACTTTTTGCTATAATAAATATCCCCCAAAAATATATAAAAAAAACATTTTTTTTCCTCAGTTTAGGCCGATACGTATTCTTCAACATATTTTTGGTAAAAAAAATCACAATAAGCATTTATTGATTGGTGTGCACAAAAGTTATAGCGTCTACAAAATAGGGGATAGTTTTATGGCATTTTTCTTAATATTTTTTTTTTACTAGTAATGGCGGCGATCAGCGATTTTTATCATGACTGCGACATTATGACGGACAGATTGGACACTTTTGGAGTGATTTTGGGACCATTCACATTTATACAGCCGTCAGTGCAATTAAAAATGCATTGATTACTGTGTAAATGTGAATGGCAGTAAAGAGGTTAACCACCGGGTGGCGCTGTAGGGGTTAACTGTGTCCTAGGGAGTGATTCTAACTGTGGGGGGGGAGGGGCTGTGTGTGACACGACACTGATCACCCCTCCTGATTACAGAGAGCTGTGATCAGTTTCAGTGTCACTAGGCAGAACGGGGAAATGCATGTTTACATCAGCATTTCCCCATTCTTCCTCTCCGTGAGACGATCACGGGTATCCCCCTGATCACACCCACGGAGGTCGTGGCGGGCGCACGCACGCAAACTGCTTCTTAATGGGCAATGTACAGGTACGTTAATCTGCCTGTACGTCCCCTTCTGCCGACATATATTGGTGTGAGCTGGTCGGCAAGCGGCTATCTTCCGGGCTCTGGTGCAGCTGAGCGACCGGCATGCACCGCCCGTTCTCACACATGCGCCGTATGTATGGCGTAGCTCCATACACTTCTGACGTTGCCATCACAACGGGCGGTGGTGTCGGAAGTGCCCACCCCCGCTGTTATGGCAACGAAGCCCTCTCCGCTGCCCAGTGACTCCTGGGAAATGATGACAGACATCTCCCAGGAGCACTAGCGAGCACGGGCGCCAAGGGAAATGACGTCAGGCGCCTTGGAGAGGAAGAGGCAGATTACGAGGGACTCCCTAGCAACAGACCTGAAAAGGTGAGTGAATAATGTAAAAAAAAATTATGACTGGAACTCCGCTTTAAAACTTGTGCTGCTGTGTGCATTCAAATTAAAATAGCTGCATTAAACCTTTTACAAAAAATTGTGAATGTACACATATTTGCAAGAAAAAAAATAAAAAATAGAATGCACATTTTTAATTTATTTTTTGCAAATCAACATATGACTTCTGAATGGGAATGTTGGAAAAACGTGGTTGGTTAATGACTACAGAAACTGATGAGTGTATTCTTACAGCAAAGGAGTCCCACTGTCAGAATACAAAGGTACAGATGGGAGAATTGAAGGATTCCTCCATCCACCTCGCTTGTGTGGATGGGGTCATCAGCTTGTAGGTTTTTTTCAATCAGCCCACTGGCTGATCAAAAAAGGAAAAGGGAGTCATCTATGGCCAGCCTTAAGGACCGTACACACGCTTTGATTTTCGGACGTCAATTGTGTTACGATCGTCCTCAAATCTTACAGTTAGTACAGTGCTTTTGACGGCCGATTTCACTTTTTCATCAGACAAAAGCTGGATGTGCAGACTATAAAATTTTTGTTGGATGTGAATTCAACGTCTGATTTTAGTTTCATCAGTATGGTTTTCGTATGATAAAAATCGTAAGATCAAGACTACGCATGCTTAGAAATTAAAGAATACATACAAAACTATTCAACAGGTTACATCACCTCTGACGTTGTATTCTGTCAAAATTCTCATATTGTTAGCAACCTCTTCACTTTCGGCATGAGACTAGCATGCCACAAAAATCGGACGTTCTGTCGTCCGAAAATCAAAGCGTGTATACAAGGCTTTAGGGTTCTTTCACACCGGATGCGCTGGGATGCATTTGTGAAAGCATTCCCAAAATACGACAATAGCAAAAAATTATGGTTCCTTATGAATGCAGTTCACACAAGCGCATTTTGTTTTCTCAGTGCTGAAAAAAAGTACAGCAGACACTGCTTTTTTTCAGAACATCGCAATGCACTGCATACAAAAGTGTAAATGTGCATAAACACAACACACTGCTACTCAAAAGACTACTTTAAATAAGGTATATTCATATAAAAAAAAAAAATAATAATAATAATTCAGTGTGTAAAATGCACACCAGTGCATTACAAAAAACGCAATGCACTGCAGTGCAACATGTGTGCATTAATGCATGTGTTGTGGTGTGAATATACTGTTGAAGAACTGGAGAAAGTGCCAATGAACTACAAGTGTGGTGATCCCTGCATGTGTGTTCCACTGGGAACTACAAGTGTATCTGCCACAGCGGCCCCACTTACACTATGTTACACCCAACCAAACTGATAAGAGGCATGGAGGAGCTCAGCTATGAGGAAAGATTAGAGGAACTGAATTTAGTCACTCTTGAGAAGAGGAGAATAAGGGGGGGATATGGTCAACATGTTCAAATATATAGGGGGTCCATATTGCGTATTTGGTGTTGAGTTATTCTCTTTACGGTCAACCCAGAGGACACGGGGGCACTCTTTACGTCTAAAGGAAAAGAGATTTCATCTCCAAATACGCAAAGGTTTCTTCACAGTAAGAGCTGTGAAAATGTGGAATAGACTGTGGTGGTGGTTCTGGCTAGCTCAGTAGATTGCTTTAAGAAAGGCCTGGATACTTTCCTAAATGTACATAATATAACTGGGTACTAACATCTATAGGTAAAGTAGATCCAGGGAAAATCCAATTGCCTCTTGGGGGAACAGGAGGCAGGAGGCTGTAGCAAATTGGAGCATGCTCTGCTGGGGTTTTTTGCCTTCCTCTGGATCAACTGAGGGTATAAAATTGGGTATATTGGATTGTACGATATTTTTTATTTTATCTATTGTTTTTAAGGTTGAACTGGATGGACTTGTGTCTTTTTTCAACCTGACTAACTATGTAACTATGTAACACCCTATATACACTATATTACCAAAAGTATTAGGACACCTGCCTTTACATGCACATGAACTTTAATGTCATCCCAGTCTTAGTCCGTAGGGTTCAATATTGAGTTGGCCCATCCTTTGCCGCTAATACTGCTTCATTTCTTCTAGGAAGGTTGTCCAGGAGGAGTAGGAGTGTGTCTATGGGAATGTTTGACCATTCTTCCAAAAGCATATTTGTGAGGTCAGGCACTGATGTTGGACTGGCTCGCAGTCTCCACTCTAATTCATCCTAAAGTTGTTCTATCGGGTGCAGGCCAGTCAAGTTCCTCCACCCCAAACTCGCTCATCCATGTCTTTATGGACCTTGCTTTGTGCACTTGTGCGCAGTCATGTTGGAGCAGGAAGGGGCCTTCCCCAAACTGTTCCCACAAAGTTGGGAGCATGAAATTGTCCAAAATGTCTTGGTATGCTGATGCCTTAAGAGTTCCCTTCACTGGAACAAAGGGCCCAAACCCAACCTCTGAAAAACAACCTCACACCGTAATCCCCCTCCCTCCCCTCCAAATGATTTGGACCAGTGCACAAAGCAAGGTCCATAAAGACATGGATGAGCGAGTTTGGGGTGGGGGAACTTGACTGGCCGGCACAGAGTCCTGACCTCAACCCGATAGAAAACCTTTGGGATGAATTAGAGTGGAGACTGCGAGTCAGGCCTTCTCTCCAATATCAGTGCCTGACCTCACAAATCTTGTGGAAGAATGGTCAAACATTCCCAAAGACACACTCCTAAACCTTGTGGACAGCCTTCCCAGAAGAGTTGAAGATGTTATAGCTGCAAAGGGTGGGCCAACTCAATATTGAACCCTACGGATTAAGACTGGAATGCCACTATAGTTCATGTGCGTGTAAAGGCAGGTGTCCTAATACTTTTGGTAATATAGTGTATATGATGCAAAAGGTGGAGTTAACCTTTAAAAGCTAATTCCACCAGTTTCAAAAAATCTATAAATGTAATAATCAGTGATTACAAATGTGCATGTATTCTTTGCTGCACTGGAGCCGGCTGCAAAGCATTGCAACCGTGATCAGTGGATAATGGGTGCAATGCTTACACTCCTACAGACTATTCCTCCAGCCCTGGGCTGTCCAAGGTATGGCACTATAAAACAAGAAAGAGAGGGAGCACCAACCTAGCAAATTACCACTATATGCTTTTTATTGAATAAATAAAACGAGTGATATACTCAACAAACACATGACAACAACAAGTATATATATCATAGAATGCAAATGAGACTGCCTCCAGAACAACACTGTTCAGCTGATGGCGTCAGGGAAGGCTTGTCTATAGTACAGGAGGAGCTTCCAGGTGCATACAAATGCAAATGCGCAGGCCGGTAACTGGGCGAGCAGAGGTTCGTAGATGTGCACAGGCGCGGGTGCCTGTCACCAATACTGGTGCCAAATGCAGGGCTGTGTTTTGGCCTACTAGGCCGACAAGGCCTAGGCCTAGGGCGGTACTTTGCGGGGGCGGCGAAGAGGGCCCCCCCGCATGAGAGCCCCCCCACACGTCTTGCCGATTCCCGGCTCCTGCGGCCGCCTCCCGCACACATGCAGCCCACGGCGGCCGGCTTTCTGTAGCAGCACCACTGTGTATTGGCATGCTTGGCAGAGGGTGTGGGCGTGTATCTCACGCCTCCCCACTCTCTGACAAGCATGCCCCTACACCGCGGCGCCGCTACAGCAAGGCAGCCGTGGGAGCCAGGAATTCGGAAGACGGGTGGGGGGGCTTTCTCTCATGCAGGGGGGCGGCGTGTGACTCGCGCCCCTCATAATTAGCAGGTGACAGGTGGAGCCTTAAGCTCCACCTACCCTCCCCCGCACTGCTTTCCTGCAGTAAATGTTCTCCTCGGCCCCCCGGGTGGGATCTGGCTGTGACGTCAGGAGGAGGAGAGAGAGGAGCACGAGGGAAACCCCCAGGACAGCAGGTAAAATGATTGAATAAATTATATCAGTGTTATGGGCACTGGCAGTGGCAGCATTTAAAGGGCACAGTGTCCTTATTTGATGGGTACAGTGGGGGCATTTGATGGCACAGTGGCAGCATTTGATGGGCACAATGGCTGCGTTTGAGGGCACAGTGACTGCGTTTGATGGCACAGTGGCTGCGTTTGATGGGGCACAGTGGCTGCGTTTGATGGGGCACAGTGGCTGCATTTGATGGGCACAGTGGCTGCATTTGATGGGGCACAGTGGCTGCATTTGATGGGCACAATGGCTGCGTTTGATGGGCACAGTGGCTACAATTGATGGGCACAGTGGCAGCATTTGATGGGCACAGTGGCTGCAATTGATGGGCACAGTGGCTGCAATTGATGGGCACAGTGGCTGCATCTGATGGGCACAGTGGCTGCAGTTGATGGGCACAGTGGCTGCAATTGATGGGCACAGTGGCTGCGTTTGATGGCACAGTGGCTGTGTTTGATGTGCACAGTGGCTGCGTTTGAGGGCACAGTTGCTGCGTTTGAGGGCACAGTGGCTTCAATTGATGGGCACAGTGGCTGCGTTTGATGGGCACAGTGGCTGCATTTGATGGCACAGTGGCTGCAATTGATGGGCACAGTGGCTGCATCTGATGGGCACAGTGGCTGCAGTTGATGGGCACAGTGGCTGCAATTGATGGGCACAGTGGCTGCGTTTGATGGCACAGTGGCTGTGTTTGATGGGCACAGTGGCTGCGTTTGAGGGCACAGTTGCTGCGTTTGGGGGCACAGTGGCTTCAATTAATGGGCACAGTGGCGGCGTTTGATGGGCACAGTGGCTGCATTTGATGGCACAGTGGCTGCATGTGATAGCACAGTGGCAGCATTTGATGGGCACAGTGGCAGCTTTTGATGGGCACAGTGGCTGCGTTTGAGGGCACAGTGGCTGCAATTGATGGGCACAGTGACTGCGTTTGAGGGCACAGTGACTGCGTTTGATGGCACAATGGCTGCGTTTGATGGGCACAGTGGCTGTGTTTGATGGGGCACAGTAGCTGCATTTGATGGGCACAGTGGCTGCATTTGATGGGCACAGTGGCTGCAATTTATGGGCACAGTGGCTGCGTTTGATGGCACAGTGGCTGCGTTTGATGGGCACAGTGGCTGCATTTGAGGGCACAGTGGCTGCAATTGATGGGCACAGTGGCTGGGTTTGATGGGCACAGTGGCTGCATTTGATGGGGCACAGTGGCTGCATTTGATGGCACAGTGGCTGCGTTTGATGGGGCATAGTGAGGCTGCAATTGATGGGCACAGTGAGGGCCCCCCCATGATAGCATTAAAACTCAGCAGATACAAATACTGTAGCTGCTGACTTAATATTAGAACACTTACCTGTCCAAGGATCCAGCGATGTCGACACCTCAGCCGATTTTCGGATTGGCTCTCCAGTTTTGCCACTATCATTCATGGTAAGGGAAACCGACCAGTTCCCTACTGCACATATGCATAGAACGTTGCACTTTCTGAATGGCCCAGTGGAGGAAGGAGGAGGGGGGCAAACTTCAGAGGGGACAGCGCAGTCTCCCGGAAGTGGGGAAGGGTACCTGTCAAAAACAGGTACCCGTTCCCCCCAAAAGGTGCCAAATGAGCCTAAATAGGAAGGGGTGTGGTTTACAGATGATAGGGTGGGTCTTAAACAGGAAGGGGTGTGGCCTCGGCAGGATGGGGTGGGTCGTATTTAAATTAGGGGGGGTGCATGAGTTTAGTCAGGCCTAGGGCAGCACAAAACCTAAATACACCACTGGCCAAATGGCCTATTTAAACAGGGCTTCAGCACTGGCTCATTGCTGTTTGGTCTACAGTATTCTGTGTGTTGTTCCTGATTTCTGTGCCTGACCTCTAATCTTGACCTGGCTTGCTCCTGACCATCCTTGTCTGCTACCTTCCCTGACCTGAGCTTGTGCCCAGATTTTGTATTTGCTTCTGCTTCTGCCTGATCCAGGGCCGTCTTTAATTTTGATTGGGCCCTGGGCAAACATTTTCTTGGGGCCCCCCCTCCATTCTGAGACATACAAAAAATAGCAGGTAGACTCAAAATCAGTTTACTGCAGCAGATCACGCAGCGATTGCAATTGTTTGCCAGAGGTTACAGCCTATCATTACTGCTCAATGGCTGGTTTCTAGAGGTTACAACACATAATTTTTGCTTGCCGATTGGTTGCTAGAGGTTAATGTACATTATTAGCGCTCACTAATTGGTTGCTAGGGGTTACAGCACATCATTAGCACTTACTGATTGGTTGCTAGAGATTAAATCAGATCACTACTGTTTGCTGATTGGTTGCTAGAGGTTCATGCACATCATTACCTCTCACTGAGCAGTGGAGCAATCCCAAATAATTGAGCAAGTAAAGGGGCACATTAATACACATACTACAGGAGAGGTTCAGAGACTGCGGACATACTGCAGGAGATTACCAGAGACTGCGGACATACTGCAGGAGACACTCAGAGGCTGCAGACATACTGCAGGAGACACTCAGAGGCTGCGGACATACTGCAGGAGACAATCAGAGACTGCGGGCATACTGCAAGAGACAATCAGAGACTGCGGACATACTGCAGGAGACAATCAGATACTGTGTACATACTGCAGGAGACAATCAGAGACTGTGGACATACTGCAGGAGACAATGAGAGACTGTGGACATACTGCAGGAGACAATCAGAGACTGCGGACATACTGCAGGAGACAATCAGAGACTGCGGACATACTGCAGGAGACAATCAGAGACTGCGGACATACTGCAGGAGACAATCAGAGACTGCGGACATACTGCAGGAGACAATCAGAGACTGCGGACATACTGCAGGAGACAATCAGAGACTGCGGACATACTGCAGGAGACAATCAGAGACTGCGGAAATACTGCAGGAGACACTCAGAGACTGCGGACATACTGCAGGAGATTAACAGAGACTGCGGACATACTGCAGGAGACAATCAGAGACTGCGGACATACTGCAGGAGACAATCAGAGGCTGCGGACATACTGCAGGAGACAATCAGAGTCTGCGGACATACTGCAGGAGACAATCAGAGACTGCGGACATACTGCAGGAGACAATCAGAGACTGCGGACATACTGCAGGAGATTACCAGAGACTGCGGACATACTGCAGGAGACACTCAGAGGCTGCGGACATACTGCAGGAGATTACCAGAGACTGCGAACATACTGCAGGAGACAATCAGAGACTGCGGACATACTGCAGGAGACAATCAGAGGCTGCGGACATACTGCAGGAGACACTCAGAGGCTGCGGACATACTGCAGGAGATTACCAGAGACTGCGGACATACTGCAGGAGACAATCAGAGACTGCGGACATACTGCAGGAGACAATCAGAGGCTGCGGACATACTGCAGGAGACAATCAGAGGCTGCGGACATACTGCAGGAGATTACCAGAGACTGCGGACATACGGCAGGAGACAATCAGAGACTGCGGGCATACTGCAGGAGACAATCAGAGACTGCAGACAATATACAGGGGATGGTCAGAGAACTTTCAGCAATGCACAGCTTTACAGTTAAATAACACAGCTCAGGGTTTAAACAGGCAGGCATTTTATGGTTGTAAGGACATACCTGGCCAGCCAAACTTACTACATACATTCAGGACTGTGGGCGGGGCTTCCACTCTCTGCTCTCACTAAAGCAGCTGGGAGCTCCACTGATGCTTTGTTGGGGGGCCCACGTCACCCATGAATTGTCGCCCCGATGACAGCTTTGCAGAGCGCACAGAGGACATGGGAGGATGTATTCCGTGCTAGCCAGCTGAGAGGGGCGGGGCCGGGAGCTCCACTGACGCTCTGACCCCGCCCACGTGCAGCCTGTGTACTGGGAATAGAGCACCTGTAGTGAGAGCCAGTGATCAGAGTGGGAGTGTCATTGGAGCTCCCGGCCCCGCCCCCAGACCTCTGTATTCAGCAGCCAGTATAGAGGGGGCGGGGCCGGAAGCTCCACTGACACTCCCACTCCGATCACTGGCTCTCACTACAGAAGCTCTTTTCCGAGTACACAGGCTGCACGTGGGC